>NW_026923310.1:0-21082 GCF_032062105.1 Saccostrea cuccullata | reverse complement strand
TAATGGACTAACAATCAGTATGAAAAAGTCAGCATTTGACTTAATGATAAATTGTATTTGTTGACAAGGTCATTAAATTGACCATAGAATTTACAAAATGATTACTTTAAACGAGATTGCTGATACTCTTGCTTCGTCAACCTGTTTTTCAACAACAGACCTCGTTTCAGGAATTCTAGATAAATAGAACATGCTTTTCTGTATTGAATCAACTGAGATAGATAAACTCCGTATGCAGGTGACACGGGTATGTTGCTGCATAAGTAAGGGAAGTTATTAGTTAAGGATTGAAAAGACATCACATAAAAATTTGTTGTTAGGTAATCATTAACGTTTTTTTCTAATAAAATATCCAGATATAAAACAGTTGTGTCTAGCTCTATGGTATCTTTGATTTCAAGCTCACCGGGATAAGAATGGAAATCAATATGGTTAATTAACAATACGTCGTTTATACATCGAAATGTCGAGTTAAAGGCAACAAGTGTTTTCTTATTTTCATGTAAAAGATATTGAACAAATTCTGTTTTATATGAATATCAAAATAGGCCTGGCAATAACGGAGCGCAATTGGTACCCATGGGAATTCCAATACATGTAGATCGTTGGAAGACCTAGTTTACAAAATTACATTCAAAGCTAAGTTTTTTAAATTTAATCAATGCAAAATTTTAGTATGTAAATCCAACAATTAACTATATTTATTATTCTATACTTTATACTCTATGAGATAAAAAATGAATAAAGCTTACAAAATACGGCTCTGTTTTGCATTGTGATTTTGGCAGAGCAAGATAGTGTTATTTAAACGCCTTCTTTATCTAAGTGAAAAAACCCTCTCAAGGGTATTCGAAGACAACCACAGCATATCGAATTGGAGGTCACATGCTGCTGGAAAAAATCCCTATTTTATCTCCTTGAAGTGTTAGCTGTGAATAATTACTTCTGAAAATGTGCCTAATCGTAGTTTATGAAACCTCATAAATCGTTTCTTAATCAGAAACATCTATCTGATGAACTGTGAGGAAGAAGAGCGAGTACGGAAAAATGCACCTTTAGAAAAATTACAAAAATATTTTTACTTTCATAGTTCGAGAAGATTTGTAAATGATTAAAGTACAATACTCATTTTGAAAACATATACTTCAATGGGAAATTCATTGAACGTATTTTAGAAAAGAGAAGCAGAAATTTTAAGGTATAACATACATGTAAATCAAACAATAAACTTCTTTTAGATTGATTTTATAACTTCTAGCATTCTCAAAGGATCTGGAATGTTATTATCTTATAATAATAATAATAATTTGGGTTTTAGAAGTTTTTTGCAATGGAAATGTAAACCTGCATGCACTAGGGTATTTGAGCAGTGTGCTATTTTAATCGTGCCAGCACCTAATGCGACAGGGGACCCTTGTCGGTCTCGCTCGATTTAAGTAAAAGTCTCCATGTTTCGTTGTGGAATTTGAACCCGCAACGTAATGATCAATTACTTACTCAGAATCCAGAGTAAACGCTCCATCCGCTGCGTGAACGTGTACGATGTCATTTGCCACAAACTATAACATGAGTGGTCCAAAAAAAAAAGCCACACTAGAAAAAGATAAAAAAAAACCAAACATATATTTAGCTTTTCGTAAAGAGATTGAAGAACAGAGGATCCCAAAGAAAAAGAGAAAAAATCACAAAATCACATATTTTTCTTGGGAACAAAAAGTCATTTTTTAACATTTGAAGCCTTTGCATGGTTAGGAAATTATAGGTTAAATCAACCCCTCAGTACATATTTGGAGGTCTCACCATTTCGTACTGTAATCTTGAAATATCTTAGAGTTTGACCTGTTGCAATGCCTATGAAATAGGCAACGTTTGATGACTCTAAATACAAATTCTTTTTTTTTTTTTTTTACAAGTTTGTGCAAAAACACACCCACAAACTCAACTATACTCTATGAATTTTTTTTTTTGCAAAGGGATAGTTTACATTATTTTGATAAGGCTACAGAGTAAACTGAAGGAAGGGACAAAAGCCTTTTAATGATTCCTTGTTTCAAACAATGTATTCGTTTTCGTAGACCGAAGTCTTTAACTACAAATCAATCATTTTCACTCCAGATGAGTAAATCTGGTTAACCAGAATAAAAAGGCGCTTGCTCTAATTTTCACAGTGAAATTTGATGTTTAGATTCTTAGTTTAAGAATTGAAATCTATGAGCTGAAGTTTAAAAAATATCGCATTATTTTTATCTTAAAGAGGTATTTAGATAAATTCCATCTTTTCTAATTGGTGCCTTATATCAACATTAACTTTGTAAACTTTGTAAACTGAAACAAACATGTATGTTTTATTTGAAAGCCCTTTTCCATATAAATCTTATAGTACATCGTAGGTAGAAGCAGTACGAGTAGCTTACTTCAAAAAAAAAATTACTAGTAATTCTTTTAAACAAAATTAGATAATATCTCCCATAAAAAGAAAACTGACTGATTGATAGATTGTATAAATTTTGTTGATAAGGTCATTGTATCGACCATAGAAATAGTTCGAAATATCTGACTTTTCTTGACTTTTTTTTCCGATTTTGAAATTTAACGAGCCAGGAAAACGTCAGAACCTGCGCCATTGCGAAAACTTGGAATTCACCACCTACAACGGAGGCGGCATTCTCTGTTTGATTGTTTCGATACTTGCAAACCGAATGAAAAGTCAAATTCACCAACATCGTTTTTATGGTTCGAATATAAAATATAGAATCCGATGAAAGCATTTAACTCTCTGTAGAGATTCGTTTTTACTTCGTACATTTTAAAGTCTTGCAAGTCCTTATCGAAATGGCGAGTGGTGTATTCTTCTCATCAGTACGAGTGAGTACTAGATGCATTGCGCTATTGATAAATTGTGAGTTCGGCATTTAATTCGGTTCGCAAGTATCGAAAATCAACTCCGGTCGGAGACGGCAAAATATCCAAGGTTCATAATGGTTTTGACGTTTTCCTGGCAAGAAAAATATCAAAATCGTGATAAAAGCCTGGAAAACGTTAGACTTTTCGGACTACCATAAAATTTACGAAATGATGACTTTAAACGAGAGAGTTGCATGATAATCTTGTTTCATCAAATTGTTTGTCAATATTTAACATTTAAGAAATTGTTCATAGATAGAGCATGCTTTTGCATATCGAATTAATTGAGGATACAAACCACGTAAGGGGATGATAAGGGTATATTGCTGAATAATCAAGGGAAGTTTACGATTGAAAAGTTAAAGGCATCACCTTTATTATAAAACCTGGTAGTTAGGTTGCCCTTTACGTCTTTTTCTTATATTTTTCATATAAAACCGGATCTTTAATATCACATAGACTGTCCATCAGAAACTCGAGCATCATTTTAATATCTATAGAAATTATTAATTATCAGTAATATAATCATGTATGATTAATTTAAATTTGAAAGAAAAACGTAACTGCCTGTCGATGTTTTCTGGTGGAGCACATCTTTCAAGCCGAGAAACTCGTTTAAATCATCAGACTTCAGGAGTGAATTTCAAATTTGATTTTTCTTTTTGATCTATTTGACATGGAGTAAAGGTGCATAAGAGTTCTGAAAGATAAAATCTTATAGGATTCCAATAATGATCTATAACACTTAATATTCCAACTAACATGTAAATAAAGCTCTTATGAAAGAAACATAAAAAAAGGTACATACGGATTTGTTGATTTTAGACCTAGATTTAGTGACAATACTCTGCAATTATATCTTATGTGCAAAATTTAGGGATTTGAATGCAAGTTTAATCTGTTTCAGTCTCTTAGAATACGCCTTTAAGACCACCGTGTACTTACCAAGCTTCCTAAATCATTGTTTTTGATATTTTCATGTTGTAATTAATTGTATATCACAATAGAAAACAAACATTATAATGCCCGAAACCGAGTCTATGTTTGTCTACGTCATAGTTCTATTTGTAATTAATTCTTTGCCTTGTAAGTTGTCAAGAAAAAGAAGCTAGCAGGATGTGTTGTTTACAAACTCTAGACTTCTGTGAGCTATTCTGAGCAAAATCAATGGAAGGTATAGATAAACAATTTTCCCAATGTTAAGTTCAATGACACAATAGGTTTCACACTAAGAGATAATAAATTAAATACCAGTAATAGAATACTTCTATCTTCATAATCATTCATTGAAATTATCTTCTATTTCTTTCTTATTGTTGATCTTTTTCAAAGATTTGTAAACGATATATCACAATTTTCATTACAGCTGTTCACATGCAGAAAAAGTAAAATACAATTACAGCAAAAAATTCTATTTTAACAGTAAAACAATTCTTTTTTGCAATTAATTTCAATTAAAAAAAAATTCCGAACCGAATACGAAGGGGACTATATGTAATTTAAAGAATAAATAAATAAACTCAATTTTATGTATTTAAAATTAACGAAAACATAAGGTAATAAACCATACGAAAAAATGTTCTATTATGCCACAGAAATTAATTTTTTCACGATAGTTCCATTACACCATAGACAATTACATGTACTTTTTCAATTAAATTGGAACATTTAATTTTTCATCTGCAAACTTTTTTTAATCAAAACATTCTGATTTTTTACTTAATTACTCCGATGTTTACGATAAAAAACCTTGAGTTTCTCATTGTCAGTTTCTATGTAATCATTTGGAATTGATGTTTTCTAATTGTGCGCCATTATAGGCAAAGGTGTTTTCGATTATTTTTTTTTTTACAAAGGAGAATTTATTTAAAAACTACTGCATCAGAAAGAAAAAAGTCTACAGCTATTGCCTATGATTCGACGTTTAGATGTGTAGATATCGATTAGTTTTACTATATACAATATTTATTTTCCTCCCATAATTTAATATATGTCAATAACCTCACAGTAATAGACTCAACAAATTCTGAAATATGCTTCATATTCGGATGATTTACTTAAAGAAAATCATAGATGACAACTAACAATGAAACTTTATGTGTGACCGGTCGGCAGGGGATGCTCACTCCTCCATGGCACCTGATCCCACCTCTGATGTTTTGGAGGTCCGTGTTTGCTCTGCTCCTATTTTGTATTGTTTAATGGACTTTGATATTGAATACTGTTCGTTATCTCCATATCCTTCATGATAAACGTAACAACATATCATCATAACCTGCATATTGGACTTATGTTTCCCTATTGATTCAATAGACAAAACGTATTCTTCGAAACAGGTTGCTGATTATTAGAGAATGCAATAATATCAACAATTTAATCATTTCGCAAATTCTATGGTTGTTGCAATTATACTAAACTAACATGCTTTTGTAAACTAATTAAATGCTTCCTTAAAAATAAATTAATTGTTATCCTTTGAACACACGCCTAAACTAAAGATAAGATGGGCTTTGAAATTTATATCTGCTTTTCGTTCAAGATTAAAAAAAAATAATAAGAATAACGCCTCTAAGTTTACCATGGATGGCGTTTTTACAGAAAATGAACCATAGCAAGAAAGTCGCTCAATTTCAAAATCTTAATCGGAAATATGCTTATATGAATTGAGACTATTTTTTATTAAAAACTGTAGTCATCAGAATACTTAAAAATCCAACTTTTCTTTATGTTTGGTCCTCCATGACACATGAACATTCTTCAGAGTTATGTGTTTGCTCTGCTAATATATTGCATGTTTTCAATTGGACGTTTGAATATGATTGCTATAATTCATTTAATATATTCGGTTATACAAGCATTGCACATTAAAAGAAAAAAGGAGAAAAGGAGAGTGCAATTTTCAATACAGTCAGTAGTAAAATAACGTTTATATAGGAACAGTAATTTTGACATCTCAAAAAAATACTCTTAATAGATGTGAGGTTCAGTCCTCCATCACACCTTAACAAATTTGGTTATACAAGAATTAAATGAAATATATGGAGATAGCGAACAGTATTCAAGCTCAAAAGTCAAAAAAACAAAACAAAATAGGAGCGGAACAATCATGAACCCCCAAAAGATCAGAGGTGGGATCAAGTACCATAGAGGTTGTTTGCATATTGTTTAACGTCCCTCTCGAGAATTTTTCACTCATATGGAGACCTCAGGTGCCATGGAGGACTGTTAAATTAAAAAGAAAAAAAGAGAGAAAAAAAGAGAGTAAACTTTCAATCCAGTCGCTAGCAACCTAAATTTGTATAGAGACAGTAATTGTTACAACTCATCCTATTTGTTTTGATGTTCAATCATCGGTTGTTCACTTGGTGTCGGGAGAAAGCATAAACAATAGCGTCTTTAAAACTCATCAAAGCTGCTGAGTCATGCAGTGCACCTTGAGTACAGAATTTTGAACTAATTACTGGCTGTAGGTAGCAGTATTTAATAATGTGACCTTAACAAGAAATTGTAGGTTCATTAACCAGAAAAAATAACTTCTACTGCATTAAATTCATCTTTAATTGTATTTAAGATGAACTGTGATCTAATTCTCTGCAGTGTAAATCCAACTTATATTCAAAGTTCCTCTACTAAAAAGAAAAACTCTCAGAAACATAATTGGTCATACTACTTAACTGGATTTCTAACACGAATTAAGTGGGTTGTAGTAAATATTTCTCGAAGCCTTATTCTTTACTCTTTACTTAAAAAAGAACAGCAGAGAAAGAAAAAGTACACAAATACTGCTAGTATTATTTAGAGTTTATTAATTTTAAAAAAAAATCCTTTCATATACAATAGACAAACAAATATCCATAGAAAACAAGAAACACCCAAACAATTCAGCCAGTCCACTGGTTAACCATTGTAAGAAGGCGCTTGGCTTTTGTCACAGTCAACTTCATAATGGACTGATGCAATAAGCATACATAAGGTTAAAGATAACATAAATGTAATATTTTAGCCAACTTTATTTTTAGATGATCAAGATGTGTCAAGGAAAATCATCATCCTTTATCTAAACAATCTAATGATTCAAAGATAGGCATTCAATCCAGAGGAAAATGATTGTGTTATAGAAAATCTATATCTCAGAAGGAGTACCATATGTTGTACAAGCTACGTTATCTCATAGATAATATTATGAAGACATAAAGAGGTTAATTATGCAAATTTACCTCAACTCGGAGGATTTTCGATAAAATCTTGGCTAATAATAACATTAAACATTCTATTAAACTTTTTATTCCTTTCACCGTACACCGTACAGATTCATGTAATACAGAGGGTAAATCATTTTATTAGAAAAAAGGTGACCGTTCAGTGTCGCATTAGGTGTGCCACGAAAAAGATCCTTCGCTGCTCAATGCCCCTAAAGTGCTGAGGATAAGTATAAATTTGCAGCCCTCCACCGGCAAGTGGTGACATCTCAATATTAGTGGAGAATTTTTGAGATTGACTTAAAGACAGATGATACAAACACATTTCTTTGGAGGAGACTTAATATCATGTCAAAGGTTTAAAAAAGTTTATGATTCCTAGAATTTTTTCTCCTAGGACTTTGACAATATTAGTAATACTTCAATAAAATAACAGAAATGGACAAATCACACTCAGTAAAAGTTTACAGATGAAAACAAATTTCAGAATATGCTAGCTTGGTGCTAAAAGTGTAATATAAACTTTAAAAAATATTCCAAGCCAGGTGAATTTTATAAGGAAAAACATTATGATAAAAAATCGGAAAAATTATATAGGCTGATTTTTGGGTTTACTGGATTTATGAAACTGATCACTTCCTTCATCTTTACATTCAGACATTTTTATATTCCACCAAGTTGTAAGTCAGAAAAGCAATCCTAGCACAAGATTTTATGATTTATCATAAAGCACGTGTTTCTTGTCTGTAAAACTCTCTTGTTTCCGTTTATCCATGACAATATATTGTAATAATTTAATTTCACTTGTAAGACGTCATTTGATTGGTTAAACGGTTTTATCCATTTTGTATAACATAACTTGCCTACGTCACAATGAGTTACGTCTAAAACGTATTACTCCGCTTGACGTTAACTTTTAAAATATGCGATGTTTGAAGCTTTTTACCGAAGGAAAAAATGGAAAAATTGTCTCATTGTCTACATTGAAATTAAATTATAAGAATGAAGCTTATTTCAACTTATGTTATATGATATAACATAACTTGGGGCACTTTACGCTTTTTTATAAACCGCTTCACGGTTTATAAAGCGTAAACTGCCCCAAGTTATGTTATATCGTATAACATAAGTTGAAATAAGCTTCATTCCTTAAATAAAATGACAACGTTGTTAGACGTTTTGAATAAAAAAAAACTACTGATTTCTTTTTCATAAAATTATTAAAAGCTCAACTTGAAAGGCCTGATCTTTTTTCAGTGAACGACAGTACCCATCTTCTTTGAGGGAATCTTATCTCTTCTTTCAAGAATTTAAGATTTTTTTTAAATAAAGTTTTAAAATGGTATAAAAAGTGTTGTATTTATTAGCTTTGGCAGTTAAAACTCAAAGAGTGAAAATTGCAGTGTTTTAGATGTTCAGATACTTACAGCATATTTTTAAAATAGGAAAAAAAAAATCACTAGTATAGGACACAGCTAAAGATGCATTATTATACAAAAATAATGATACGTATGTCTTTGTTAATTTTCAAATACTGTGCAAACTGTTAATTTATATTTAAACTGACTTGTTTTTGTTTTGGCTATCTATACACTATTAGAAAAATGATTAGTTACATTGTTTACACACAGCATAGAGCCATGTGACGTTAATTCTTGGGTCTGACCGTCAGAAGGTTTCACAGAGCTAATTACGCTGTCAATTACCATCGCAGGAAAGATCTCGTAAAAATGGTTCTGCAGATTCTCTGCTAGGATGGAATATGTAGATAAAGTATATATTTTCAGGTTTTACTACTTTCCGTAAGGTGCTAACTCTGAATAAAACCTCGTGTTCCTGTAAGAGAATTTGATTAATGGCTGATTTGGCGATCATAAATTGTATCTTAAACAGAAACATGAGAAACGCCTTCGTTTCTTTGATGAAGAAGAGTAAACATGACTTCATGATTTCCAGAAATAAGCAATGATGTTATTTTCTGAAGGTTGAATGAAAAAAGACAAGTTTGTTAGAACAACTGCTGAATTAAGACCTTATTGGCAACATTTAATTGAATTATTGCTGTTTTACCAAAATTTCACTAAAAACATCTGAAAACATTTGTTTTCAGATGTTAGCGCAGGTTATTTTCTACAGAAACATGCACCAATATATCTATCGAAAAATATTTTGAAGTCAAATTCAATTTTCTTTAAATTCTTTGAATAAGCCGTTTTATTCTTTGATATTTATATATTACCATAAATAAATTTCATATTTAAAGTAATTTGGCAGAATGGCTTTCAAAACAGATAATCAACAGTACATTATATAAAATTTAAATCAAAAATGTTACTCCCTCCTCTGATTGGTATATTTTATATGATCTAGTGGTTGTTTCTACATAAATATGGGGAAATAAAATCTTGGCTACAATTTAGAATCTTATAGGAATGTCATAAATATATGTATTTGATTGCAAGCTATGTATGCAAACACAGCTACTGACCCCGCAACGATCACCAATAAATATCTCAAAGATTTTCTCCTCGTAAGATCAAAGTAATCTTTTATTTTGATACATTATTTCTATGTAAAACAAAAAAAAAATGTTTTGATACATTGCATGTTTCTATGTAAACCAAAAACCACAGTACATTAAAGGTAATCTTTTTTAAATAATAAAATACGAGTATATGGAGAAGAAGAACATTATACAAGCTCAAAAATCCATTAAAAAACTGCTTCGAGTTTTTGAGCAACTTTTCAAGAGGAAGATTGCAGAACTATGAATACATTTCATAAACCAATATCCCCCAAAATATTAAAAATAATTTGACAGCAGAGGTAGAATTAGGTTCCTATGCTTTTTTACGGTATCATTCTTTCTAGCATTACCAAATATCAAATTCCTACCATTAACAGTTCTCAAGATATAAGGTGTGGAAGGCGGCAGACGGACTGACAGACGGACCAAGCAGAGTGTTTATATAGTATCACTCTGCTTACAGGCGACATCATATATTTATTTATGTTTTGATTTTATTATCATATATATACTTTGTTTTTGTTATTCTTGTTCTGTTATTTGTCACCGCTTTAATTGTTTGTCTTGCATCTTGTCAGGCAAATTGTTAATTCAGAAATACCCTGATAAATATTTACCAACTCCATATTACTATGAACTGTTCTAACCGGAGGGAACTGCATATAAGCTGTATACCTGTTATGCATTTAAATAATTACGTGTATGAAAAATATGGAGATAACAAACAGTATTCAAGATCGAAAGTTCATAAAACAATACAAAACAGGGGCAGAGCAAACAAGGACGTCTAAAACATCAGAGCTTGGATTAATTCACATGGAACAGTGAGCATCCCCTGTCGACTGGTCATACCCGTCTTGTGCTCCTTGTCATGATCGGTAAATAACGGAAAAATCCGTCGTCAATTCAGTGTATAAATAATGGACTGACAAGAACATCATTCAGCATTTGACTTGATGATAAATTGTATTTGCTGACAAGGTCATTGTATCGACCATAGAACTTACGTAATGGTGCCTTTAGACGAGATTGTTGATACTCTTGTTTTATCAACTTCTTTATCAATAATTTACCTCGCTTTAGAAATTGTTCATACGTAGAGAATGCTTCCGTATCGAATCAACTGAGATATATAAACTCCGTATTCAGGTGATGAAGGTATATTGCTGCTTAAGTAAGGAAAGTTGACGATAGAAAAGTTAACGTCAGCATGTTTATCATAGAGCTGCTTGGTTGTTAGTCATGTAAAATATCCAACGAAACGGTTGTGTCCGAAAATTTCTTTTTGATGCATTGTTTCTATGTAAAGCAAAAACAACAGTGCATTAAAATTTATATATTTTTTTAAATGTATGAAATATATGGAGATAAAGAACAGTCTTCAAACTCAAAAATCCATATAAAAACTGTAAGACAATATCCACAGATGACCATTAATTTGACAATAGAGGTTCAAAAAAGATGCCAATTAGGGAATAACTATCTTCTAATTTGGTATTTGCGACCGTTAATGCTGATTTAACGGTCGCAAACTGAGTTTTACCGGCGACGCGTAAGCGGATGTAAAACGGATGTTTGCGACCGTTAAATCAGCATTAACGGTCGCAAATACCAAATTAGAAGTTTAGTTATTCCCATTCTAATGCAATCCATGCATTTTGTTTGTTGTTTACGTCTTATTTTGTTGAATTTTGTTACATGAAATACGTCACGGAGCATTGTATTTTTGCGTCGCTCCATTATGACGTCATAATGAAAAAGCTTTCACGCTCGTTAATGCTCGTTTTACTGCTTCAAACATCAGTGCATTAGCCAATCAAAGAGTGTTTTACAAAACAATTGCATTAGAATGGTATTTTACGGTATCATTCTTTCTAACAAATATCAAATCCCCACCATAAACACTTCTCAAGATATAGACGCAAAGACAGGTAGCCAAATGTCGATCAAGGTGATCAATACCTAAGAATCTCTCTGCTAGCAGATGGAATTGTTATGCTTTGCTTATATTATCATATATATACTTTATTTTTGTTATTTTTATTCTATTATTTGTAACCGCTTCAATTATTAGTCCTTTTACTTGTCAGATGAATTGTTAATTCAAAAACAGCCTGATATGTCAAAAAAATGTAGTCGTTAAAATCACAATTGGATTGTGACTTGAAGGCTCAAGTGAGCTTTTCTGATCACATTTTGTCCGTCGTCCGTCCGTCTGTCTGTCCGTCTGTAAACTTTTCACATTTTCGACTTCTTCTCAAGAACCACTGGGCCAATTTTGGCCAAACTTGGTACAAAGTATCCTTGGGTAAAGTGAAATTTAAATTGTTAAAATGAAGGGACATATCCCCTCGCAAGGGGAGATAATCAAGAAAAGACAAAAAATAGGGTGGGGTCATTAAAAAATCTTCTCAAGAACCACTGGGCCAGTAAAGCTGAAACTTATGTGGAAGCATCCTGGTATAGTGTAGATTTTAAATTGTTCAAATCATGACCCCCGGGGGAAGGGCGGGGCCACAATGGGGAATCAAAGTTTTACATAGAAATATATAGGAAAAATCTTTGAAAACCTTCTTCTCAAGAACCACTGGGCCAGAAAAGCTGAAACTTATGTGGAAGCATCCTGGTATAGTGTAGATTCTAAATTGTTCACATCATGACCCCCGGGGGAAGGGCGGGGCCACAATGGGGAATCAAAGTTTTACATAGAAATATATAAGAAATATCTTTGAAAATCTTCTTCTCAAGAACCACTGGGCCAGAAAAGCTGAAACTTATGTGGAAGCATCCTGGTATAATGTAGATTCTAAATTGTTCAAATAATGACCCCCGGGGGAAGGGCGGGGCCACAATGGGGAATCAAAGTTTTATATAGAAATATATAGGAAAAATCTTTGAAAATCTTCTTCTCAGGAACCACTGGGCCAGAAAAAGTGAAACTTATGTGGAAGCATTCTGGGGTAGTGTGAATTCTAAATTGTAGGAATCATGACCCCCGGGGAAAGGGTGGGGCCATTATAGGGAATCACAGTTTAACATAGAAATATATAGGAAAAATCTTTGAAAATCTTCTCTCAGGAACCACTGGGCCAAAAAAGCTGAAACATATGTGCCCATGGAAGGATCATGGAGTAGTGTAGATTTCAAAATGTCTAAATTATGATCAGTGGGGTAGGGTGGGGATGCATTATGTATACCAGGGGGAAAATCTGGTAAAGAACAGAATGGTCAAAGCTTCTCAGGTGAGCGATGTGGCCCATGGGCCTCTTGTTTAAATATATGCTTTAAATTCTTCTTTCTATTTGTTTAGAGCGATCAGTTTGGAATCTTGCCATTTTCTATAGATACTGGAACTTAACACGTACATGTAGTAAAATTCTATTTTATAGTTACTGTCTTTTTTAACATATATCCATGCCGATTTAGAAAACTACTTAAATATAACGTACATTTCAAGATATATTTCTGTTTAATAAAAAGCTTAAAATTCATCTAAAAATTCATCGTTTTGTTTCAGTTTATTCCAAAATAGATTCTCTAAGTAATCACATTGTGATATATGTCACAATCACCACTATAAAGACACGATTGCCCTAGAATATGAGTAAGTAACGTACATTTCAAGCTTGTAATAATATGTAAATTAGTAATAAGAAAATATTGAAAAAGAGCAATTATTGACATAAAAATCATTTTAATGAAGCGTTTTAATGCAGTAATATAAGAAATCATAATGTAACAAACGAGGTTATTTGTCATCAACTACATGAATGTCACGTCACTTCGGTAACGTTCATTTCACATATTACTGGGGAGTCCCCTCCACCTCAGTTTTACCATTCTTTTGTGCTGTTTCGCTGAAATTGACACCGGTCGTAGCCTAGTTACTTCTACCTGTGTGCAAGGGTACAGACAAAAAAAATAAGAGTCAGACGTATTTTGCTATGATCTAACAAATGCTCGTGTTTGACCATTGAAACTTAACATAAATCTATTCCGAACATATACATCGACAGTCTTGTTAACAATTTCATTTAGTATGTTGCAACATCGTTTGTCAAAACACAAACATACGTGCTTTTCAGCAGATCTGGAAAAATATAACCCAAAATGGAATGATTCAAACAAAACTGAGTATTGTGTGCCTTTCAGTATTTGAAATGTACGTGACCGTCTTGTGTTCTGGGTTTATTTGTTTTGTTTCTTTTTCCTTTTTGTTTTGTTTTGTTTCTTTTTTACCAATTATAAGCCTATGCATACCTTGTTTTAAATTATCAACAACAATTAAATTAATATTGACGAAAAGTCGCATATTAAAAGTAAACAAACTGCAAAAGGGTTGCCAAAGATGAATTTAAGACACTTAGAAATAAATTTTCTAGCATATGGTAACAGTCTACCACATTTACGAGGATTGGGGGTGCATTTAGATGGATTTATGTGGTCAGTTGTCAAATGAATTGTAACGATAATTTTGTTTCACTCATGTAAACGCAATTCATTGACTAAATAAAAAAAATGTCAGTTAGAAATACGCAAAATGTACGTTACCATACGTAACGTACATTTCAAATATAAAAATCAATTCTTTTCCACAAGCGTACGTTAGACACGCAATATATTGACACTATTTGAACTTGCATATCATAAGAAATGCATCATACAGGTTTCGTATTCAGAAATATATACCAGGTATCAAAATTATATTACATATAATTGACCTTGATATATTTTTTTCCTCAGCAGAAACGTTTCTTTTCATTAATTTTGGGATTTAGCCGACCTCCAACATTTGAAACTTTCCTTTGTGTACACATTCGAGTGTGTGAAAGTATGAGAATACATGAAAATTCGTGCGAGATTCACTTAATTCGAATTTCATGGTAACGTACATTTCAGTCACGTACATTTCAAATGATCACTTTTCATGTAAAAAATAATATTTAATTGTGTTAAGCAAAACGTCTTTGCCAGTTTACAGGATACAAGGGGTTGCTTATTCAGAGTCGTCTAATATTTTCTACTTAATATATAATCTTAATGGAAGAATATAGGTAACGTACATTTCTTTCTAATCTCTACGATTGAAAATGTCTTTCATTCCGTAAACATATTTATAAAAGTTGCTCAATTTGTTCTATTTCATGTTACATTATCTAAGTAGGAGTAATTAATCCTTTGAAATTTCAAATTTAACCCATCAGTAAATAAAGGAGAACAAAACTATCAGGTGTATAATCTTTGTGTTTGCTTGTAATGTGGTTGAAATAGAATTAAGCGACAGGGACATTGCACAATAAAAATTATTTATTATCACAAAGAAAATGTATTTATTGTTATGAAAAGAAAGATATATGATACAAGGTTTAACTTATCAGAAAATTTTTACTTGAGAATCAAAACTATATATTACACAGAGGGGATTCAGCATAATATTTGCCTCGGCGACAGTAACGTACATTTCAAATAGGCTACTATATTTGAATTTGGAACTCCTTAAATACCCTTTCAGATCGATAATTATTTGAATTCTTATTCATTGTTATATGACTATTTATAATGTTGATTTAAAAATTACATCAGTTGTATTTCTTCTAATTAAGGAATGACTCTAATTCTTGGCCATATTATCGAGTATAATCTGGTTTGGGTCAGTTTACGCTTTATAATCCGCGAAGCGGATTATAAAAAAGCGTAAACTGACCCAAACCAGATTATACTCGATAATATGGCCAAGAATTAAAGTCATTCCTTATAATTTAATTTTAAATTAATTAAACAACTTTGGATGTAAAATTGTGTTGCTTTTTACGAGTTCAAATTTACCGCGCAATAATACAACCGTAGCAACGGAAGTGATGTGAAGCGAGGGGAGGTAATAACTGATACATGGATCTAGCAGCCATGATGTGTGTTTACATGAGGTAAGATCGAGTAATTGTATAAAGTTGAAGGTACATTTATTAAATCTGGAATTTTCCATGGATTCCGAGGACTGGAAATGAGGGGATTGCATGGATATGATGATTAAGCTGGTCGTCAAGGGGGTGTGTCCCCATACCAAACCAGATTATACAAAATGTTATGCGTTCCTTTTTGGAAATCAACCAATGAGAGGCGAGAATACAAATAAAATTAAATTATATGAAAATAAGGCGACATTATTTGAGCCCTTGTATTGAGAATGGGTGTTTAGTCACCTTTAATTCATTAGAGGGCATTATTGTGAAACATGACGTCACGCCCTCCCTGCAACACGTGAAAATTCGCTCACCCAACCCTACCATCAATATATGATTTTACCTTGAATAATATTTTGGATATTCAAAGTACTTGTACTTTTAGGCTGTAAAAGTTGAAGGAATTTCTTTCCAATTGTCTTCGGCTTGTTTTTGAATATTTTTCAAATTGAAACCCTGCTATGAGAGCCACCTCTTTGTCACGGCTGCTGATTACTATTTGCTAATCTAATTAAATTATAAGTACATTATAGAAAATAAGAAATTCAGCAACTTATTCCTACCACACCAACAACAGAATTTTCTTATAAAATATATGACGCGTCTTTTGCTTTGTATATCTGGTGGATACTCCCTGATGTGATTAAGAACGACAGGTAACTGTGAAAGAAATATTTATCAACAACCACAGAATTTATGGTACGTCAGTTTATTTATCTACAAAGTGGTAAATTTCATTATCTACTTAGTATTCACTGTTCAATCACAAAAAATAATAATAATAATTAATTCGGTGAACCTGCACTTCTAATTGAGTAGTGATCTGAATTTCAGGCTTCTTGTTGCACCACAACATGAGAAACTTTTCTCAAAAGAAATAATCTCCAAAGGGAAGTAAAGCAAGCAACCAACGAACCAAACTGTTTATTACACGCAGTTACTATATAGTATGTCTTGAGAGATAGTCAATACAAATCTATAAATGAAAACTAAGAAATTTCAGGTCAAAGACTGAAATGAATGACGTCACCTCAAATATAGTATAAATAAGTCCTCCAGACATGTCACCTTCTGAATAAAGATAATAAAAGATAATGTTATGCATGTAGGAGAAAGAGTTTCTGACTGGAAGATAGAACGACACTGGGTTTTCGTGAGAATAGTTTATTAAGAAGATAAAACCTGGTATATGCTGCTCAATGTTTCCATCCTATATCCTGGACAAACAGACACAAATACCACCAAACACAATAGTTCACTGGTAAGACACTCAGAATGAACAGTTAATACGGTGCTACAGAATGTGGCCTCGACATACTCGTCTGCAGATAAAATCTTAAGTGCATTCAGAATGCAAGATAATGTAGACCCTGATTTATTTAGACCATTGTATCGACTTCCGTGTGAACCCGAATTAATGCCATTGTTCATGAATGTTAGCATCCCGACAGAAATAGACAACAAAACGTGCAGTGGAAAAGTACGATGGCCGATATCAGCCATGACAGTTTACATACAAATTTAAGGGTAGCGTGTCAGTGAATTGTTTCACATGGCAGTCTAACCTTAAAGCAGTGGCAAAATGTACAGGCTGTCATTCCGTGATGTCAAGTTACTGTGGCATGATATACACTTTGCTTTTCGTAAAGTGTACAGCGTGTTCATACAACTTTGCTTGATGGCACTTTACCCTTAAGTGCAATTAAAATACTTTATATCCAAAAAACAAATAAATGAATAAATTAAAAAAAGATAAGATCAACCAACCAGCATGGGAAACTATTAACATTGAGGAAGTGCAGTTTCTGAGACTTTATTGTGGTCGCCATCGGGGTCAAAATGATTATTAACATATGCGTATATCCAATTTTGTGTTACTTAACTTTAACTTATTGGTGATATACATGTATGAACCTTTAACTATGTAGTATAATGTATTTTAATTAACCTTAAACACGTGGCTATATATCTGCTGCCTAATCTATTTATGTATTTATTACATAATAAAATATGTTCAAATCTATCGTCCTGAGTGTCGAGTAAAGGTCAGCTTTTGAGCCCATCACCGGTATATTGTGACTTCATTATATGAGTGAAAAATGTTTGAATGGATAGTATAAAATCAATCATTCAATCAATCACATTATCATTTCATTCCTTTGAATTTTTTTTCACAAAGCTTTCAAGTTACGTTTTGATAAAAGAAAAATGGATGACGAAATGAATCCTTAGAATACTAAGAGGGTAGATAACACCTGCAAAGCATAGCCATATTACAAGAAGTCAAGAACTTTAGAAAACTCGTTATTTTTGTTTATTTTAAAATCTTTAATTGTTTTAGGGGGGAGGGGGCATTCACTTGGCAGAGGTGTAAGATATTATTCAGATCGCGTACTTTTGTAGCTGTTCAAAGGACCTTTTGGGGGGAGGCATGAGTGATATACTATAAATATCCTTACTTTCACAAAAAATCATTTTATAGTTTTACACAAAGTTAACGTTTATATATGTTAATATAATTCTATATGTTTGTAATCGGCCCCAATCGCAACCGAAATAAATGTCTCAGAAACCGACCTTTCTCAATGCTAATAGTTCCCCCATGCTGGTTGGTTGATCTTATCTTTTTTTTATTTATTCATTTATTTGTTTTTTGGATATAGAGTATTTTAATTGCACTTAAGGGTAAAGTGCCATCAAGCAAAGTTGTATGAACACGCTGTACACTTTACGAAAAGCAAAGTGTATATCATGCCACAGTAACTTGACATCACGGAATGACAGCTTGTACATTTTGCCACTTTGCTTTAAGGTTAGACTGCCATGTGAAACAATTCACTGACACGCTACCCTTAAATTTGTATGTAAACTGTCATGGCTGATATCGGCCATCGTAGAAAAGCCTGTGTAGTGGAAAATGACCACACGGGGATGCGGCCTGGTAGAGAGACAAAAGCTATCAACATTGAATGTATCTACAAGGAGGCCTAGCCTCGCACGTTTTGTTCTGCCACCGTTCAAAGAGTTAATTTTCACGATCCCATGGTCCTTACAACTTTCAGACAGTAGTTCGTTTGATGTAAAGCTCAGGCAATTGTCACATAATGTTTACAAAAGACACAAATAACTGAAATTCTAAATTTTGAACACGATCTACTTTCTTTCGAGGCATGTCAACATCAACGGTGCTACGTCATCAAAGTTATACGTCATCAATTTAAATTAGCAATCATTCATGTAGTTTTGCAGGGGAAGTCTCATAGTTTTGATAAAACGAAAGTCGTATGAGATTAATAGAACATCTATAATTGTGTGATTTAATATTGGCTTTATCCAACTCGTTAGAATGGTGTATATTTGCTCGGCAAGCCTCGCGAATATATACACCATTTCAACTCGTTGGATAAAGCTAGTATAAAAAAACAAAATATAGACATCCTCTATTTATTCAATAGAAGTTTGCTTAAAAACCGTCTTTTCGCGTTTTTCCAATTTGTACAGTCACCATTCTGACAGCTTCATGTATGACAGGTGTATTTATTAATTCTTGCACTAGTGAGATTTCTTGTATGCAGCATTGTTGGTTAATCCAATGACAATTTAGACCGATGTTGGTTCCTCATTCCTATTTTGTATAGATATACAATCTGAATTTTAAAAAAATAAAATATCTTTTATATGCATCGATCTTATTTTCAAACCAATATGCATTTTTGTGACTTGGCTTCAGCAATTGACACAATGATACTTTGAAAAGTTCAGATGTTTTATTCATTTTAATAAAAAAATTGGAGATCATTGTATAAATCTTCAAATATCATTCTACAAAAGAAATGTATAAATGTGAACATAATGAAAGCTTGATTATTACTTATGATTAATTGCACATGTGAATCAGCTCAACTTAATAGTTCTTCTTTCCCAGGTCCATTTCTGAAGCGGACTTTGTGAGCAATTGCGTACCACAACTATTCCATTGTTTTTGTCTAGTTCTATGCATGCATTATTGATATAACTTTTAATAAAATTTTCCTGAAAAAAAAATATAAATATTAAAATTCGCATTTGATTTTTGATAGGTGCCATCGGCCAGTGTAACACTTAACAATTTAAATTTTTTTGAAAGTTAACAGGTTTAGAATTTTAATATACAAGCATTAGTTCAAATATCTAGATCTCAAAACACAAAAAGAAAAAAAAAACTGATTTCGTATTTTGAAATTTAAATGTAAATTATAAATGTTAAAATTGTTATCCTCGAGACATTTAAAAAAAAAATGAAAAATACGTGTTACACGGACCTTTTGAATTTCAAAATTTCTTCTGTGTTAGACGTTTTCTCACAAGATCAATGATACGGAATTTAACGAAATCAGAACTATAGAAGAAAGAGTACCCGTGTGTATTCCCACTGTAGATATTTGCTGAGCGTTGTACATGGTCCCACTAATACACTGTTTATACCATTATACACCAGACAACCTTCGTCTCTTCTAATGGTGTTCTCACGTGTCAATGTCCAATGCTGATGAATAGCAATTTTTTCATGTTTCATAGTTATAGAACATTGCAATACATGTAATTAACTCATTTAACATCCAGAAAAAGCAACTTTTTTTCAATTTTAAGCTGGGATACAAAATATCAACCATATTTAAACTACAAGGATTGAAAACAAGTAGTTATATCATTTGTTAAAAATAAAATCTGTTGAAGAAATTTTTATTCATTTTTTTATGGTATTCTTTGAAATACCTGCGACATTCCTACAGGAACACATCCTTTGACAGAAACAGGTTTCCCAAAGAAGTTTCCACTGGTATAGGAGTCTATACACATATTGTTAATCTTTACCTAAACAAAAATTCGTAATTTTACTTCATTGTTTGTTCGTAAATCATAACACATTAATGATGAAATTTTACATTTAAATCAGTATTACATTGTATTTCTTCCAAATTATAAAGATTTTGACTTTTTAAGGAAATTAGCAATATTTTTCTCGCTTTTTCTGACATTGGGGAATTTCACTTTTCATCATGTTTTCTGTATTTCTTAATGTCACGTGTTACCTGACCAGTGGCTTTACACCCGTATGGGACATACAACTCTGGATACACGTGTTTAATGTACCAGTCAAATGATTTACATTGTAGTCTTTCTCTAATGGCCTTCCTCTCTGACACGTCTCCTATATTAACCTGTAATTAGACAGTCATAACAATAAAATCTCAGAATCCTATAAATAATTAAGTCAGCCGTCTTGAAAATCTAAGTGAATTAACTGAATACAAATGGTACATCGCAGTGGTGTAATAAAATCCAAAATTCCAGCAACACTAGGGATCTAAAGCTTCATACAGTTATCTTTCTTTTTATGTTCAGTTTGACCTAAAAATATTCTTTGAGTATGCTTCTACCTTCCAAAGCACTTTTGCCATATAATGGTTAAGAGAAATTACAATTCACAAAGAAATTTTAAGCTGAAAAAA
>NW_026923309.1:0-21272 GCF_032062105.1 Saccostrea cuccullata | reverse complement strand
TGACTGTATACACTTATTTCTTGACTATAAGGGGAGGGCAAGAGTTTCTCAGTTCTTCCACATTAATGGGGAAAACCTGAAAAACAGTTTCCTGAGTTGTCATGAAATATGTGTTTTATTACATAACCGACGTAGTTTCTTAAAGTAATGATATAGACATATGGACAATAGTTTGCATTTTTATTTCTTGTGTTATGCATGCCCTCATAAATATTGATGTATACATTACATGAATTTTTTGGTAAAAAAAAAATAAGATGATTTAAAGGTCTGAATATAATACATAATTCAGAATTATACATAGAGCTGTAAAATATGGGACATTAATTATGACGTCACAATGGATAAGTTCAGCCATGCAAAAGTTCATTCTGTGACCGGGTAAACAGTTTTGAATGTTGATGTATTACATGAATTTTTTGGTAAAATAACAATTTATATAGATGTGTTAATAGTACAATATAATTTCAAATTCAGAATTATACTTTACTGTAAAATTGTCATTAATTATGACTGTCACAATGGATTAGTTCAGCCATGCAAAACTTCATTCTGTGACCGGGTAAACAGTTTTGAATGTTGCATGCTAGTATTACAATTAAAATGAAAGTTTTAATAGAAATATATTCAAAATTCTTAATAATTAAATTTGTCTGTTGTCTGTCTGTCATCCTCAGAAAGAGTAGAACAATCTTATATAGCAGAGCCATGAATGATTATATTTATATGGAAGCATCCTAAGGAGTCTAGATTGAGGTTTGTTCAAATCATGACCCCGGGGGTAGTGCGGGGCTTCAATGGCGGATCAAAGTTTTGCATATAAATTTATAGGATAATTCTGTAAAAATCTTCCCCTCAAGAATAGCAAAGACATGAATAATTAGAAAATTAAAGGAGGTTACCTGGAAGGTGAACTTTAGTGTAGATTCAGGTTTGTTCTAATCATGACCCCGGGGGGTCTGTCAGAGTCACAATGGTTGATCATAATTTTACATCGAAATATATAGGGAAATTCTTTAAAAATCTTCTCAAGAAGAGCAAAGGCATGAATGGTCTTTTTAGCTCACCTGAACCGAAGGCTCAAGTGAGCTTTTCACAATGACCGTCCGTCCGTCTGTAAACTTTTCACATTTTCGACTTCTTCTCAAAATATATTGAAAAGCATTCTTTAAATTGAAAATGTACTCTCTTCACAAAAATAGAATTCTTCTCAGCCACTGGGCCAGGAAAGCTGAAACTTATCATCCTTGAATAGTGTACATATAAAATTTTAAAAATCATGACCCCCGGGGGTAAAGTTTTACATAGAAATATATAGAACAGCACTTTAAAAATCTTCCTATCACGAACCACTGGGCCAGGAAAGCTGAAAGTTATATAGAAGCATCCTTGGGTAGTGTAGATGGTAAAAGTATAAATTCATGACCCACAGGGGTAGGGCGGGGCCACAATAGGGAATCCAAATTTTACATAAAAATATATAGATCAAATCTTTAAAAATCCTCTTCTCAAGAACCATTGGGCCAGGAAAGCTGAAACTTATGTGGAATCATCCTTGAATAGTGTACATATTAAATTGTTAAAATCATGACCCCCGGGGGTAGGGCGGGGCCACAATAGGGAATCCAAGTTTTACAAAGAAATATATAGAAACAAATCTTTAAAAATCTTCTTCTCAAGAACCACTGGGCAAGGAGAGCTGACACTTATACGGAATCATCCTTGAATAGTGTAGATATTAAATTGTTAAAATTATGACGCCCGTGGGAAGGGCGGGGCCACAATAGGGAATCCAAGTTTTACATAGAAATATATAGAACAAATCTTTAAAAATCTTCTTCTCAAGAACCACTGGACCAGGAAAGCTGAAACTTATATGGAAGCATCCTTGGGTAGTGTAGATATTAAATTGTTAAAATCATGACCCTCGGGGGCAGGGCATGGCTGCAATAGGGAATCCAAGTTTTACAAAGAAATATATAGAACAAATCTTTAAAAATCTTCTTCTCAAGAACCACTGGGCCAGGAAAAAGTTATATGGAAGCATCCTTGGGTAGTGTAGATATTAAATTCTTAAAATCATAAAAGGGAAGGGGGTAGTTGGGCATGATAGGTTTAGCATGAGGGGAAATCTAGTAAGAACTGCATCACCCAAGTTACTCAGGTGAGCGTTTGGCCCATGGGCCTCTTGTTATGATTTTGATGGTTTATACGGTTTCATCCAAGAAACAAGTTTCCACGTCCTACAGTGGGATTTAAACCTGCGACATAAGGATTTGAACTCCTTACTTTGTGACTTTAGAGCAGACACTCTAACCACTGTGCAATGTGAGCGACTGCCACAATGGTAAAAAGAAACTTTTAGGAAAAAAATTTACAAAATTTTTAAAACTATTTGTCAAAATAATATGGAAAAATCTTTAGTAAGTAAAGATTTTAGTGTATTTGAATCATCCTGGTTCCTTTGGGTAATATGCCGCAAAGGAAAACCTGGTTTGCTGTCACATTGACAAGTTTTTCATCGCTTGAAACAAATTTTCTACTGGTTAAAGTAATGGAGCGTTATTTTGTTTATATGGTATTTTAACAAACAACTTGAAAAATGCATTAGGATTGGGCAAACACTACCTATTCATAAAAAAAATTTGATGTAAGAGGGGAAACTCCATTTAAAACCCCATATGAACCCCTATTTAGCTCACCTGAGCTGAAAGCTCAAGTGAACTTTTCTGATCACAATTTGTCTTTCATCTGTCTGTCTAGCTGCCTGTAAACTTTTCACATTTAGGACTTCTGCTCAAGATCGGCTAGGCCAATTTTGCTACAAAGCATCCCATGGTGAAGGGGATTCATGTTTGTCAAACGAAGTACCACGCCCTCATTCAAGGGGATATAATTTGGAACTAATGAAAATTTGGTGTTATGATTTAAAAATCTTCATCTCAAGAACCACTGTGCAAGGAAAGATGAAACTTATGGGGAAACATTCTTAGGTAGTGTAGACTCAAGTATGTTGAAATCATGACCCAAGGTGGTAGGGAGGGGCCACAATGGCTGGCCAAAGTTTTACATAGAAATGTATAGGAAAATTCTTTAAAAATCTTCTCAAGAATAACAAAGCCATAATTGATCATATTTATATGGAAGCATCCTCGGGTAGTGTAGATTCAAGTTTGTTCAAATCATGACCCCTGGGGGTAGGGTGGGCCAAAATGGCCAATCAAATGTTTATATAGAAATATATAGGAACATTCTTTAAAAATCTTTTTCTCGAGAATAGTAAAGCCATAATTGATCATATTTATATGGAAGCATCCTTGGATAGTGTATATTCAAGTTTATTCAAATCATTACCCCAGGGGGTAGGACAGAGCCACAATGGCCAATTAAATTTTTACATAGACATATATAGGAAAATTCTTTAAATTTAAACTTTTCAATAATAAACCAATTTCTACATTGTACTAGCCACAATGCTCATGTTAGTGATGTGGCCCATGGGTCTCTTGTTCAGATATCTGTCAAAAACTGGGGTGGCTCCCCTTATGAAATGTTTTAATACAAATGTCGGAACAAAAATAATTTGCATGGAAATAAACAAAATTATTATTTAATAGTTCTACATATTTTTTAAAGTGAAATTTTGGGAATTTGTTTCTAAAATTGCAATATTAACATGATGAAATGTTTATCTGATTTTGTAAGCAGAGCAAATCTCAGATATGAATGGAGTTTACAGATTAAGCTTAATGTTGTAAACAAATAATTATGGTACTTGAGTAGAATTTAATTAAAGATTCTATATTTAGATGCCAAAGAGAAAGAAATCTCTTACTGGTAGAGTGGGACGTGAAAGAGAAAGAGTTAAAAAGAGGCAGGCTAGAGAGAAACTTGCAACACGAGATGCGTCCCCAGACGAGAAAGTGCCAGAGTCTTCTGTTCCTTGCGGGACGGAGGATGGAGCTATGTCAGCTCTTCCCGGTAATTTTCCGGGGCTTGGTTCCATGGGGTTACCACCTAAAGAGGAAAAACCCCTGGCCAGGATGCAGGCCTCACCTCGAGTGAAAATGCATTCACCCGCCCCGAGGTTGCCACCTCCTCGGGGAAGTCGTCTGTTTGTCCGTAACGAGGGCAAGGCACCGTCCCCTGACTCCCCACCGTGGGTTTGTGCTCCACCGAGGGCACCTGGATCGGACATAGGGCATATGTCTGGTCCAGCAGGTCAGGCGCAGCTGGATACCTCCAGGGAGGAGGAGACCAGTAGGAAGCTAAAAAAAGATGAGGGCACTTTAACGAATACTAAAAAGGAAACTGAACGAATATTAAAAGGAAATTTGAACGAATACAATATAGAATCTGAAATGAAAACAAATGGAAATGAGAATGAAAACAATGAGAAACATAGTAAATCAGAGAGTGACTGTAAAGAGAAGAATGTAAGACATGAAGATCAGTATTGGCACAAAGCATCAAAGGAAGGTAAACATGAAATATCCTTTTCAGTTCAAGGCTCATTTCATCAAGCTCATCCTATGTTTGAAGAGAATGCTGGGACACAGTGTGTTGCAAATTGTTTAGCTGGATTGGCATATGACAAACTTAAGAATGCAAAGAGTTGGACAACAATGGATATGGACAGAATTTTGATGACAGGTGATGAATTGTACACATATTTGCAAAGAAGCTCATTAATCAGTGAAAGGTATTTGCTTGTAGAGGAATTACCACAATTGTTTGAATGTTTTAATCGATCATACCAATTTCATGCAGACGAGTCATTTGCAAGTGTTATTTTGGCAGATAATGGAGTAAACTATGCTGAGTTTAATGCATTACCACTTGATGATGCACTCCAAGTTGCTCTTACAGACAATGATGGCTGTTTTGTGTGCTTTGGTGGAAATACTATGCTTATAGGATCAACAGAAAGTGGCTTTTTTGCTTTTGACTCCCATTCTAGATCTGCTGATGGAATGTTAAATGTGTCGGGAAAGAGCACACGAGTTTTATTTCAGAATGTGAATGAAGTGTATTCACATCTTCAAAATCTTGCTCTTTCAATGGGCTATTCAAAGAATGTTGAATGTAATGTGTGTGGTGTAACATGCAGAATGGATTTTATTGTAAATGAATGTGGGTTGTTTGTGGAGGAAGAAGATATTGGTAAAATATCCCAAACACCAGAGTTATCAGTGGAAACTACTGTTGAAAAGTGTAATGCAAATGATGACTTGATTTTCATTAGTCATGAGCAGGTACAATTTAGTTTTTGCCCACTGTCTGTGAAATTGAAAAAACACCTTAGTCATATTTTGAAAATTCCTTATATTTGCACAGAAAATTCTGATAACATCCAATGTTCAAGAACTAATATCAGAGAACCGAGAAGTGAAAAGAACATTCTAGGAGATGGAAACTGCTTCTTTAGAGCTGTTTCATTCAGTTTAACGAACTCTGAAGACTTCCACAGTGCAATGCGCAATGCAGTCTGTGAGCATATGATGAGAAACAGAGAGTTATTTAAGCCATTCTTGAAAGATGGTGTTGATACTGTCGAAAATCACCTTTCTTCCACTCAAATGTTGCAAGAGGGTACATGGGCTACTGAGGTTGAAATATTTGCAACAGCGCATTTACTGAACACTGACATTTACACATTCTCAGATGGATGTTGGTGAAGGTTTTTAGTTGCTGAAGTGGAATCAAGTACACAAAGCAGAGCTGGAGCAATTTACTTGAATCATCACCAGCAGAACCATTACAATGTTGTACTATCTGTGCATGGAGAGAATTCAGATTTGACACCAAAGCAACAGGATAAAATTCCACAGGAATATGAAAAGCGACACCGAAATCGAACACGTATGCAGGAGAAGAGGCAAATTACAACAGAAATACAAGAAAAATTAAATCCCGCAGAGAGACGGAGAGAGTCTTTAAGGAAAAAATATTTCCAAGATGTAGAATACAGAGGGAAGACAATGAAAGCATCATTAGAAAGATATGCAACAGATGATGTTTATAAGGAAAATGTCAAGAGGAGAAGTATTGAAAAGTATTCAAAGAATGACGATCACCGGGAAGATGTCAAAAGGAGAAGTATTGAAAAGTATTCAGTTGATGATGATCATAGGGAAGATGTCAAAAGGAGAAGTGTGAACAAGTATGCAATAGATGATGATCATAGAGAAAATGTCAAGAAGAGAAGTATTAATAAATATACAACAGATGAACAACATAGAGATGATGTCAAAATGAGAAGCATTCAAAAATATAAGTTGAATGATGAACACAGGGAAGATGTCAAAGCTAAAAGCAAACTGAAGTACAAAACAGATGAAGATCATAGATGCCTAGTTAATAATGCATCTACAAAGAAATACAAGGAAAATGAAAATTTCCGTGAAGCAAAGCTCAGCACTGCCGCTAAAAAATACAAAAGTGATGAATCTTTCAGGTCAAAAATCAAGACAGCTAGTAAAAAACAATATGACTCAAATGCAACATATAAAGAACAGAAAAAGGAGAGGGTAACAAGTCAGAGAGTTGCTCAAAGGGCTAGACTGGAAGATCAGGAAGAGGTAGTGAGAGTTTTTAAAGAAAAGGCTATGCAGGGCATTGATTATTCATGTTGTTGCTGTGATCGACTCTTGTTTCAAAATCAAGTACAAAGATGTGAACGGGAAACATATGCAAAGAACGAGCAGGCAGTAAGAATTGCTGACTTGTGTATTCAGGAAAAGTACCGCCACCAGTGCACGGAATCATGTTCACAAAACTGCATTAAGTCAAAGCTATGGATTTGCTATACCTGTCACAGGAAAATCTTAAGTGGAAATTTTCCAGCAGAAGCAGCAGCTAACAAAATGGCCCTTGAAGATATTCCAAAAGAATTGAAAGAATTAAACAGCCTTGAAAAACACTTAATTGCTATGCATATTCCTTTCATGAAAGTCATGGCTCTTCCTCAGGGTGGTCAGAAGAATATTCATGGGCCAGTTGTATGTGTACCGTCAGATCTAAAAAAGGTTACAAGTTTACCAATGAAACCCGGAGAAGATCTTCTACTTAGAGTGAAACTGAAGAGAAGATTGAGTTATAAAGGTTACAGTGAGTACCAGTTTGTTGACCCAAAGCACATATTTGAGGCATTAAAATATTTGAAAGTGAACAATCAGTGGTACGAAGATGTAGCTATAGACACAAACTGGAAAGGACACCTAGAATGTAGCGAAGAAATATCTGAACAAGATGATGATATCACAGAAAGTGGTGATCAGCAGCACATTGTGGCAGACACTTGTTTACAACCCGTAGATATTGCTCAGGAAGTTCTTGATCATTACTTTGATGATATCTATGATATTGCCCCAGGTGAAGGAAATAATCCTGTAAGAATGTTGCAGGAGGAGGGTAATGAGGCTAAAACATTTCCATACCTTTTTCCTAGTGGACGTTTCTCATGGAATGCTGATAGAGAAACACGAATAACGCTGTCAAGATACTTTAACAACCGTCTTATGAATACTGACGACAGATTTGCAAAAGACAGCAATTACATTTTCTTCAGTCAGTTTATGTCTGATTTAAACCAAGTTATAGAGAAGACACAGATATCAATCAGGAAATCAGTCAGAAGAATGGGCAGTGAACAATTAGTGACAGCAAATATGGTACAGAACCCTGAAACACTTTCAAAGTTGATGAAAAATGACGAGGCTTTACGATTCATGCAACCTATACGTGGAACTCCAGCATATTGGTCAGCTGCACAAAAGGATTTGTTTGCTATGCTTCGACAGCTAGGGATACCAACTTGGTTTTGCTCATTCTCTGCTGCAGAACATAGGTGGAATGATGCTATTGCAACAATATTGAGACAGCAGAATGACAGTAGAGACCCTTATATTTTGGACTGGTCTGAAAAGAACGAAGTTTTAAGAAGCAATCCTGTCACAGTTGCTAGAATGTTTGAACATAGATTTCATGTTTTTCAGACAGAAGTGATTTTTTCACCATCCGAACCAATTGGAAAAGTATCAGATTTTTTCCAAAGAGTCGAATTTCAGCAAAGAGGGTCTCCTCACATGCATTGCTTATATTGGATAGAAAATGCGCCTAAACTTGAGGAAGATGGAGAGGATGCCGTATGTAGTTTCATAAACAAATACGTAAGTTGTGCAGTACCCTCAGAGGAAGAAGATTTAGAGCTAAGGGAAATAGTTTTAGCTGTACAACAACACAGCAAAAAACATTCCAAGTCATGCAGAAAGAAGGGCACAGATTGTAGGTTTAATTTTCCTAGACCACCCTCTGTATGTACGTTCATTAATTCCCAACTTGAGGAAGAGAACATGGACAATTCTGAAGATGCAACTGGTTTGAAACAAGAACGCTCAATTTCTAAAGAAATTTTATTGCAAGTTTGGAATGAAGTGCAAGATGAATCGAACGAATTGAAGACTACAGGAGAGATTTTCCAACAGCTGGGTTTGACACAGGCACAGTATGAGGAAGCTCATAAAAGACTAACAAAGAAGAGATCAGTTGTTCTTCAAAGAAACCCAAGTGATATTTGGACTAATCAGTACAATCCGTGCCTTTTGAAATGCTGGGATGCTAATATGGATATTCAGTTTGTTTTGGATCCATTTAGTTGCATTGTCTACATAATTTCGTACATTTCAAAATCTGAGAGGGAAATGGGAATGGTTTTGAAACAAACAAAAATAGAGGCAGAAGAAGGGAATGAAAACGCACGCACAATCTTGAAGAGAATTGGGTCTACCTATTTAAATCATAGAGAAGTGAGCGCGCAGGAAGCTGTTTATCGGGTATGTAACCTTAAAATGAAGGAATGCTCAAGGAAAGTAGTGTTTGTACCCGTGGGTGAAAATCCTACTCGACTGACAAAACCATTATCCCAACTTAAAAGAAATCAGAGGAAGGAGAACGATGAAAATGTTAACGATGACGAAGATGATGAAGATATTTGGATGACAAATGTAGTAGAGAGGTACGGAAGTCGACCAAATAAGCCATTGTTTCAGAACATGTGTTTGGCAGAATTTTGCTCTGAATTCAGAATACTTGCAAAATCACAGGTTCCAAAGACTCCAAATGAAAATGTATTTGAACTGCAGAATTCGAAGGGCTTCATCCAGAGAAGAACACGTGCAAAGCCAGCTGTTATAAGATATCCAAGATTTGATGTTGACAAAATGTCAGAGAAACATTACCAATGTCTGCTACAATTGTTCTTGCCTTACTGGACAGATATTCAACTGAAACCTCCAGGATTTGATCTTTATGAAACATTTTATAACAATGGAAATGTACGAATCAGTGGAAAGCAGAAGTTGCAATCTGTCAAATCAATTGTAGATACAAACCGCATGCACTATGCTCAGAATGAACACATCATTGCAGAAGCACAAGAAACTTTTGAAAACCTTGGAGAGCCAGAAGATGCTTGGGCAAACCTTTGTCCAGAGACAGAATTATCGAGACAGGAATGTGCAGCCCTGAGAAATGAAACTTTAGAAATAAATCCTTCAGAAGACCTACCAGACATGCAAACAGACATAAATTCTGATGTTCTTTACAAGGTCCAACAGAATACCAAGTCAACAGAGGAGATGTTACAGATCCTTCAAAATTTAAATGAGACGCAAATGAGGGTGTTTTACTTAGTGCGGGAATGGTGTTTGAGAAGGAACTTCGGAGAAAATCCTGAAGCATTACACATTTTCATAACTGGAGGCGCAGGGACAGGCAAGAGTCATCTAATTAAAGCCATACATTATGAGGCCTCACGGATTCTACGAAAAACGTTGACATCTCCTGACAGTATATCAGTACTACTCTCCGCATTTACTGGAACAGCTGCGTTTAACATTGGAGGAAGCACTCTGCACCATTTATTTTCACTCCCGAAATATATGCCTTTGCCATATGAGCCATTGAGAGAGCAAAGTCTAAGCGAAATGAGAGTTCAACTCGGAGATCTGCAAATTCTTGTCATTGATGAAATTTCAATGGTGTATAAAAGATTATTATACTATGTTCATGAAAGACTTGTACAGATTAAGAAATGCAAGGAGCCATTTGGGGGAGTCTCAGTGATTGCAGTTGGAGATTTCTACCAGCTTCCTCCTGTTAAACAGCGCAAAGATGAAAGACTGTACAAAGACAATGCTCTTTATCCTGTTGATTATTGGGTTGACTTCTTCAAGGTAGTGGAGTTAAGTGAAATTATGAGGCAACGTGAGGATATCCCATTTGCAACAGCACTGAATTCACTTCGGACTAGAGTAGTAAAACAAGCACTGGAAGATGAAACGGCTTCGATTTTGAGCGACTGTATAAGAGAAGGACCAGAGGATGTTCTCCATGTCTATGCAACAAATGAGGAGGTGAATGCGTATAACTTGTCAATGCTCAGAAGAACCTGTGAGGACCTGGTTGAGATTGATGCTCAAGACTTTACAAAAGACCGAACAACAGGCAAACTAATATTGAGAGGAAAACCAATCACAAGGGGGCGGTCGGATAATCTTTCTAGCAGCCTGTTATTGGGGGTCAGTGCCAGAGTTATGCTAACAAGAAACTGCAATGTGGATGACGGCCTAGTAAATGGCGTTATGGGACATGTATCTCAGTTTCTGTATAGTTAGAAGTATGGCTCAAATATTGTTGTTGCAGTAGAAGTGATATTTGATAATGTCAGTGTTGGGAAGAAGTCTGGGAAAAGAACAAAAAATGGAAACGTTGTTTTGATCGAGAGAGTACAAGAAGAAATACTAGAACAGAAAACAAAAAATGTTGTACGACATCAATTTCCTTTACGATTGTCGTGGGCATGTACATCTCACAAAGTACAGGGAATGACAGTTGGCAAAGTTGTAGTTAATTTAGATCGGACATTTTCGCCGGGACAAGGCTACGTTGCTTTAAGCAGAGTTACTTCAAAAGAAGGATTATTTATTGAAACAAACGATGCTGAATCGTTACACAAGAAGATATACGCTGACCCGGAAGTCAAAGCAGCTGTGCAAGAAATGCCGAAATTAACACTACCTAATTTTGATGTGTTGGAACAAGGCATTGTAATTTTTCTTCACAACATACAAAGTCTCAGTAAACATTTCGTAGATTTGCAAAAGGATATTCGGAATAGGAAAGCAGATATAATTTGCCTTACAGAGACTTGGTTGAGACCTGGACAGAATGTCAGTTTATTTGATTTGAATGGTTTCATCTTTCATCAAGTAGCTAGAGGAGATGCATATGATGACAGCAATGCTCAGGTTCCGCAATTACGTTCATCGAAGGGTGGAGGTGTTGCCGTTTACACTAAAGAGACCGGACGAGAAAAACATGTTCATTTCCTTCCTTTCAAAAATGTTGAGGGCATCTGTGTGAAATGTGTGTCAGAAGATATAGTTGTTCTAACTGTATATCGCCCAAACTCTTTAGACGTAAGTCAATTCTTAGTACAACTTGAGAAGGTGATAGCATATTACAGATTACAGAATAAGTTCTTTGTTTGCCTTGGAGACTTCAATGAAGATGCAAGAATTGTTGGAAGTATTCAGACTTTCATGAGTAATCAAGGTTTCAAACAATTGGTTGATTTCAATACAACAGAGGGGGCAACTGTCCTTGACCATGTGTATGTGTCGACATATTTAAAGGCAAGCGTTGAAAAGATACCAACGTACTACAGTTACCACGATGCAGTTATGGTATCCATCATAACAAATGCATAAAGAACAAGTCAATCGTCGGTAGCAATGTTGTATCTGAAAAGTAGATTAGTTTCAAATTGCCAGACATTATTTATACTTTTGTTATGGTAAATATTTGAAATGACTGCTACATAGACATTGTCAAAGAGGAACAACAAAAAGTACCCGATGTATAAAACTTTTAGCAAATAGGACATAAATGAAGAAAAAATATATGGGTATACATACTTGGTATTATTGTACATAGTTATGCATTTTGAGGATCTGCCTGTACATAAAATAATTATTGTGAGAGATTTTGCTTAACAAACAGAATAGCAAGATGATTATGAAGATTAATGAAAAAATTTAACTATCATACTGTACGAAATACAGTATCAAATGATTTTTAAAAAAAATATTTTTATTAGTTGTACATTTCCTTAACTCATATGTAAGATATAAGTAGAAAGCTTATGCCACAGCGTAATCATCTATTTATTACTTTTCAAAGCCCTCAGCTGTGTGTTTTTAGGATATAATCAAATTAATCTATTTTTTGTATAGAAATCATTTGTATGGAAAATATAGAGAAGTATATCAAAAAATATAAACATGAATTATTGAATAACTGATATCGCTTTTTATATACCCTGTAACAGCTTTAAAATGATCCTGGAGAAGAAAATTAAATAATAACTATAAATCAAACTGAATAAAAATATTTAAAAAAATTTTAAGAGGGATATTCTTTTGAATACAGAATAAATTATGTTAAACATTCATGGGGGAATATGCAAATTGTCAGGAGGATTTTGCTTCAGTAATTTATAACAACATAGTGATACTTAAATAGTTGGAAATAAAAGACTCTTGGCCCCTCTGAGCCCGTAATTTGAAGAGTTGGTCCCTTTTTCATGAAATTAAATGAAAAGTTTCGTAGTTTTTAAGACTTTTTGATCACCATCTTATCAGAAATTTTCTGTCGTATATCGAGTTGAAATATTTAGGAGCTAGCCTTTCAAGTCTTTTAATGGAAGCATTTTACAAATATTGAAAGGATGTTTCTTTTGTATACAGCTTTATTCTGACTGTATTTCGTTCAATACTGCTCATCAACATCTTTTCTTTTTGAAACAAAATTTTTAACCATTCAAGAGTTATAAGTGAGAGACTTTTGGCGCTTTTATTCTATTTTTCTTGATATCAAATTGAGGGTCTTGTGATTTTAAAGACATTTTGTTCAACATGTATTAAAAAACTTCGTTATTAAGGATCCACCTCTCCATGTCCTGGGTAGCACCGATTTACAGAAATTAAAAGGATGCATTTTGTTTTGATCATCTTTTGTTCAGTATTACTGTCTTATGAACATATTTCCCGTTTTCTAAATATAATGCGTCAAAGATTTAGCATTCTGACCCCTCGTGACCTAAAAGTACGTACAATATGATAAACATTTTATAATATGTAGGTTGAAATTGATTTGATGAACACTTTTGCTTCAGTGATTTATGACAAAATATTGATCGTTAAAGAGATATAGGTAAAAGTTTGTGTGCCCCTCTGAATACTTAATTTGATAGGTCAGCCCCTTTTTCGTTATATCAAATGAATATGTTGGGATTTTAAAAACAGTTTATCCAACATTTATTCAGGAATTTCTTTTTCGATGTGGAAATATGAGGAATAGGAATATTTAGGGTACACCCCTTTAAGTCTAAATGGGGCCGTTTCACAGAAATTGAATGGATGCACATTATTCTGACTCTCTTCTGTTCAATATTGTAATATTAAAAAGTCCCCCCTTAGTTCTAGTTATAAAGTGTCAAAAAGTAAGCATTCTGGTCCTTTGTGACGATAAATCACGTAGCATATAATCAAGATTAGTTGGAAATTGTGTTGAAAGACCCTTTTGCTTCAGTTGCTAGTATTTATATGAAATATTGATTGTTAAAGAGATATAGTTGAAAGACTTTTGCCCTTGCCTTGCCGTTGTCCCCAATTTGAGGGGGAGTTCCTTTGTCTTGATATTAAATGAAATATCGTGGTTTTAAAATTTTTGCTCAATACGTAATCATGCAGATATTTCTTTTCGTTGAATGGAATATTTAGGGTCCACCCTTCCATGACCTTCAAGGGCCGATTTACCAAAAAAAAACCTGAAAGAATGCATATTGTTAAAAACAATTTTGTCTATCTTTTGTTCAATTTTGCTTATTAAAATATTCCCAATTTCAGAAAGAAGTAAAAGAGTTTGCATTCTGGCCCCTTAACACTCGTACTTAAGTAACATGTGATCAAATTTTTACGATGTATAAATGTAAATTGTTCTAATGGATATTGTTGTTTTAATCATAACAGAATATCGCTTGTTAAAAAAGTATATTAAATTAAAAACTTTTGACACTTCTAAACCCCTAATTTCAGGAGTCAGATCCTATTACTAGTACTTGATATCAAATAGATTGTCTCGTGATTTTAAAAACTTTTTGTTCAACTCCTATTTAGAGATTTCCGTTTATTGTGGAGATATATTGTATGGAAATATTTAGGGGACACCCCTCAATTGGGCCTGTTTCGAAACATTAAAGGGTCCATATTGTTTAGAACATTATTCTGACATACCTTTTGTTTTATATTGCTTATTAGAATATAACCCCTTTTATTGATATAATGTGGCAACAATTAAACATTCTAGCTCTTTGTGACCCCAAGATGAGTATCTTTGCTTTGGTGGCGTAAATCTTGATCGTTAAAAAGTTAAACATGAAAGACTTTTGGCTCCTCTGAGTCCCTTATTTTAGGAGTCAATTAATCCTTTTTTCTTGATATCAAATGAAAGGTCTTGTGATTTTGAAGACTTTTTGTTCAACAACTATTCAGAGATAACCTTCCGTTATGGAGATGTGCTGAATGGAAATATTTAGGGGCCATCCCTACAAGTCCTTGATAGGGCCAATTTACGTATTAAAAAAAGTATGCATATTGTTTAGAACATTAATCTACCAATTTTTTATTCAATATAGCTTGTTAAAATATTACCCCATTTCGTGATATAAAGCGTCAATTATTTAGCATTCTGGCCCCTTCTAACCCCTACCGGTAATTACGTTAGAGATGTTAAAAATGTTACAATATAATATTACACATTGTTAAGATAAATATCTTTCCTTCTATAATGTATCACAAAATATTGACCATAAAGATGTTAAAGACAAAAGACTTTTGGCCACTTTAAGCCCCTAATCCAAGGACTCAGCCCCTTTTTCTTGATATCAAAAAGGACTTGTGATTTCAAAGACTTTGGGTTCAACAACTATTCAGAGATTTCTTTTCCTTGTGGAGATATCCTGAATATAGATATTAAGGGACCAACATCTATTCAGAGATTTCTTTTCCTTATGGAGATATTCTTCATATAAATATTACCTACAAGTCCTTAATGGGGCCATTTTTCAAGAATTCAAAGTATGAATATTGTTTAGAACATTAATCTGACCATCTTCTGATCAATATTGCTGATCAAAATATTCCCCCTTTTTGAGATAATTGTGAAATCGTTGACATTCTGGCCACTTGTGACAACTAATCACGTAACATATGATCACAATTTTGTCATATATTGATGCAAATCGTAAAGATGAATACTTTTGCCCCAGTAGTATATAACAAAATTTTGACAATTAAAGAGTTATAGATCAAAGAATGTTTGCCCCTCTGAGCCCCTTATTTATGGAGTCAGTCCCATTTTCTTGATATCAAATGAAAGGTCTTGTGATTTTGAACATTTTTTTGTTCAACACTTATTCAGAGATTTCTTTTCGTTGTGGAGATATTCTAAATGAAAATATTTAGGGGCCACACCTACAAATCCCTAATGGGGCCAATTTACAAATATTCATAGTATGCATATTGTTTAGAACATTACTCTGACCATCTTTTGTTCTATATTGCTTATAAAAATATTTCCCCTTTTTTGAGATATAAAGCGCCAAAGATTCGACATTCTGACCCCTTTTCACCCCTAATAACGTAATATTTGATCCAAATTGTATCATATATTGATGCAAATCATTAAGGTAAATACCTTTGCTTCGGTAATGTTTAACAGAATATTGATCAGTATAGAGTTATAGATGAAAGACTTTTGGTTCCTCTGAGCCCCTAATTTGAGGGGTCCGTCCCTTTTTCTTGATACCAAATGAAGTCTTGTGCTTTTGAAGATTTTTTGTTCAACACTTATTCAGAGATTTCTTTTCGTTGTGGAGATATGGAAATATTTAGGTGCCATCCCTACAAGTCCTAAATGGGGCCGTTTTACAAAACTTCAAAGTATGCAAATTGTTAAGAACATAACTCTGATCATCTTTTGTTCAATATTGCTTAACTAAATATTCCCCCTTTTTGAGATATTAAGCGTCAAATATTTAGCATTTTGGCCCCTTTTGACCCCTACTTACGTAACATATGATCCAAATTGTATCATATATTGTTGCAAATCGTCAAGATGAATACCTTTGCTTCAGTAATATATAACAAAATATTGATCATTATAGATTATAGATGAAAGACTTTTGGCCCCTCTGAGCCCCTAATATGAGGAGTCAGCCCCTTTTTCTTGATATCAAATGAAAGGACTTGTGATTTCAAAGACTTTTTGTTCAACACCTATTCAGAGATTTCATTTTGTTGTGGAGATATGCTAAATGGAAATATTTAGGGGCCACCCGTACAAGTCCCTAATAGGGCCATTTTAATACAATTCATAGTATGTATATTGTTTAGAACACTACTCTGACAATCTTTTGATCAATATTGCTTATTAGAATATTCCCCCTTTTTGAGATATAAATCGTCAAAGATTTGACATTCTGACCCCTTTTGACCCCTAATAACGTAACATTTGATCCAAATTGTATCATATATTGATGCAAATCATAAGTTGAATACATTTGCTGTGGTAATGTTTTACAGAATATTGATCAGTATAGAGTTATAGATGAAAGACTTTTGGCCCCTCTGAGCCCCTAATTTGAGGGGTCAGTCCCTTTTTCTTGATACCAAATGAAAGGTCTTGTGCTTTTGAAGATTTTTTGTTCAACACTTATTCAGAGATTTCTTTTCGTTGTGGAGATATGTAAATGGAAATATTTAGGGGCCACCCGTACAAGTCCTTAATGGGGCCGCTTTACAAAAATTCAAAGTATGCAAATTGTTAAGAACATAACTCTGATCATCTTTTGTTCAATATTGCTTAACTAAATATTCCCCTTTTTTGAGATATCAAGCGTCAAATATTTAGTATTTTGGTCCTTTTTGACCCCTAATTACGTAACATATGATCCAAATTGTATCATATATTGATGCAAATCGTCAAGATGAATACCTTTGCTTCAGTAATATATAACAAAATATTGATCATTATAGAGTTATAGATGAAACACTTTTGGCCCCTCTGAGCCCATAATGTGAGGAGTCAGCCCCTTTTTCTTGATATCAAATGAAAGGACTTGTGATTTCAAAGACTTTTTGTTCAACACCTATTCAGAGATTTCTTTTCGTTGTGCCGTTGAATTACTCGATAAGTTGAGATGTGATTTTGACTGAGATATTTGATTAAAGAGAATGACATTGAGTTTTACAAAAAGTAAAAGTTTCTCATTTTTATCACGATATTCTGAAAATATTTTGTTTATATTGCTTATCGAAATATTCCCCCTTTTCGAGACATAAAGCATAAAGAATATAGCATTTTGGTCCCTTGCAACCCTAATTACGTAACATATGATAAAAATATTATCATATATTGATGCAAATCGTTAAGATGAATACTTTTGCCCCAGTAATGTATAACAAAATATTGATCATAAGAGAGTTATATATAAAAGAATATTGGCCCCTCTGAGCCCCTAATTTGAGGGGTCAGCCCATTTTTCTTGGTATTAAATGAAAGGTCTTGTGATTTTGAAGATTTTTTGTTCAATATTTATTCAGAGATTTCTATTCGTTGTGGAGATATGCTAAATGGAAATGTTTAGGGGCCACTCATACAAGTCCTTAATGGGGCCGTTTTACAAAAATTCAAAGTATGCATATTCTTTAGAACATGATTCTGACCATCTTTTGTTCAATATTGCTTATCAAAATATTCCCCCTTTTCGAGATATAAAGCGTCAAAGATGTGACATTCTGGCCCCTTGTGACCCCTAATTACGTAACATATTATCAAAATAGTATCATATATTGATGCAAATCGTTAAGATAAATACTTTTGCTTCAGTAATGTATAACAAAATATTGATCATAAGAGAGTTATATATAAAAGACTTTTGGTCCCTCTGAAACCCTAATTTGAGAAGTCAGCCCCTTTTTCTTGATATCAAATGAAAGGTCTTGTGATTTTAAAGATTTTTTGTTCAACACTTATTCAGAGATTTCTATTCGTTGTGGAGATATGCTCAATGAAAATATTTAGGGGCCACTCCTACAAGTCCTTAATGGGGCCGTTTTACAAAAATTCAAAGTATGCATATTGTTTAGAACATTATTTTGACCATTTTTTGTTCAATATTGCTTATCAAAATATTCCCCCTTTTTGAGATATAAAGCGTCAAAGATTTGACATTCTGGCCCCTCGTGACCCCTTATTACGCAAGATATGCTTATAAGTTTAAAATATATTGTTCCAATTGGTTTAAAATTTAAAAATATCGAAAAATCGAGCAGAAAAAATGATAAAAATTTTTGGTCACACGGGGGATCGAACCCGGGTCGCCCGCGTGACAATCCAACGCGCTAACCATTTAGCCATTGAGATCGCCGCTTCGCGTTTTCAAATGCATATATCTCGAGATTGGCTTTTTCGATTTTCAAACAAATTATATATTTCGCTTCTGCAAAAGGGTCTCTATTCAATTCTAAAACAAAAATATTAAAAAAGAAAAGTTGAAAAATTGCGTTTCTTAAATTCGTTTCCGGTATCGACTGGAAGTAATGACGACGCACGAAAAGGCGATTCTGCAACGCTATAAATGATGAACTATCATCTCCAATTAATCTTCAGTTCATATCTTAAGCAGTTTTTGCTACTAAATCAAGACAAAATTGCATTTTAAAATCAGGAAATTCTCCATATCTCACGACCGGAAGTGACGGCGTCAACGAAAAAATTTTCCAATAAGGTTCAGATCAGTACCTATCAGATGTGAAAGTTTCATGAGAATCGGCCCAGTAGTTTACGAGAAATCGCGTGCACAAAATCGGTAAGAAAAATAATAATAATAATAATAGGGAAAAAGAAACCGAAGAATAACAAGAAGGTCTTCCGTTGGAGACGGAAGACCTTAATAAGAAACAGAGTAAAAACAATATGTTCCCCAACTTCGTTTGGGGAACATAATAAGAAACAGAGTAAAAACAATATGTTCCCCAACTTCGTTTGGGGAACATAATAAAGGAGAAAATATTCAGTGGATGTAAATATATAACACTAAAAAGGGTTTTAACCCTGTTCCCAATTCAATTAGAATTTCATAAAAAAATTATTTTCTATACGTAATAGAGAGGTATACATATCGTACGGAACAGTTATTTTGTGTTTTATCCAATTTTTCGTATGGTATACATGAAAAGGAAGTGTAATAAGTTTGAACTGTAAAAGAAAAACCCCGCCTTTTAAAAGTAATACTGCCATATAACCGAAATGCCTTCCTTACTGAAATAAAAGACCTTTGTTTTGAATGGATTGAATTCAAGAAGCCGCCTGTTTAACCAAAGTTCCAAATTGATGTAAATTATGATTCAGTTTGTATTCAATATCTCTATAGCTGACAAAGCAATAACAACGTTGTCTTTATATTATTTGTAGGGCTCTTCATTTAGATTGTATTTTAGAGGAACTGGTATAAATTTCTTTCTATTGGTTATCCAACTTATACCCATAGCTCCCTTTCTAAGGAAGAAGTTCTTCAAAATCATATGTCAGTTTTTAATATTTTTAATATTCCTAACAATCAGAATGAATTTGAACTACCATATCTATATTGGATTCCAATACTTCATAAGAATCCTTACAAACAAAGATGCATAGCGGGTTCTAGTATATGTTCAACCACGCCTCTTTCTTTACACCTCACTAAGATTTTAGCAGTAGTGAAGGAGAATTTTCAAGAGTACTTTGCAACAATTTATTTGAGTGGTGGTGTAAATCAGATGTTGATATTTCAAAATTCAAAGGAACTTTTGGAAAATTTGAAATCATAAGATTTTACTCAAATCAACAACAAAACTTACGACTTTTCAACTTATACACAACCATTCCCCACGATAAAAGAAATTCTAGGCTTTTTGATATCACTGACAGCTGCTTTTTCGATAAAAATGACACTCGTAAATTTACTTTCCTTGTCAATGGTCATTTGCAAAATTATTTTGTTGAAAAACAGTCTGATTGTAGACACAACTACTCTGAAGTTGACATCAAAAAGACACCTGAGTTTCTGAGTCACAATATCTTTGTAGTTTTTGGAGACAAGGTCTGCGTGCAGGGAATTCCCAATTGCGCCCCGTTACAAGCAGACCTACTTTTGTACTCATATGAAGCATATGTTGTCCATCTTATTCGTGAAAAGAGAACACTTGCAGTGGCCTTCAACTTGACATTTAGATATATCGACGACGTATTGTCAATAAACAATGGTTATTTCCATTTTTATGTTGAAACGATATATCCCAGTGAGCTTCCCAGATAGCATGACTATGTTGGGCCAACATTTGCTAAAGGTTGTATGGTTGGCGTTGGGGGAACAACGTTGGGCCAACGTTGGACCAATGATACCAAGTCAACCTTCTCGACCATGACGGAATTCCTATGTTGGCCCAATGTTGGTCCAACGTAAGCAACTTCCATTCATTTCACTTTCCAAGGAAGGAAGGATCCTGGTGTTGGCCCAACGTTGGACCAATGTTTATAATACACCCTTAAAGAAAGTTTTTTTTACAAGTTGGTAGTAGTATGTTGGTCCAACGTTGGCCCGATGTTTGTAATACACCCTTAAAGAATGTGTCTTATCAAGTTGGTAGTATCATGTTGGCCCAACGTTGGCACAATGTTTGTAATACACCCTTAAAGAAAGTGCCTTATCAAGTTGAAGTAGTATGTTGGACCAACGTTGGCCCGATGTTTCTAATACACCCTTAAAGAAAATGTCTTATCAAGTTGGTTAGTATTATGTTGGCCCAATGTTTGTAATACACCCTTAAAGAACGTGTCCTATCAAGTTGGTAGTAGTATGTTGGCCTAACGTTGGCACAATGTTTGTAATACACACAAGTGTTATTTTGTTTAGGTGTTTCAAAGTTGGGATAATTATATTGGGCCAACGCTGGCCCAATTATTATACTGCCAACTAATTGATGGTGTCAATTTTATAATTAGCTGCTGAGCTTTACGTTGGGCAGCGTTGGCACATTCTAAAATAATCAAGAGGACTTTCTATGTCCATGCTTATAAATGGATGACTGCTTTTGTTTAGATATGAT
>NW_026923308.1:0-21076 GCF_032062105.1 Saccostrea cuccullata | reverse complement strand
CTTTCCAGAATGACCTTATCTGAATAATGTATTTACTCCTTTTTAATAAATGACCATGCTAAGCAAAATTATTATTAGTAATGTCATGCAATTTTTTTTTAATTTTCTTAAATAAATTTTAAAGGTAGTTATGATACAGTTTTTATATCATTAGGTAAAAAATTAAATTGAGAGAGAGAAAGAGAGAGGTGCATGGGGTTGTAGATTTTATTCAAATTGAGAAAACGGAGAGCTGAACCTCTATCCCTTGAGTTTATACAGTAATGATCGAGTTTGAATTTCTTCTTCTTTTTTTTTTTTAAATAAAATAATTTCCTGATGAAAATTATTCCTGGTATATTTTTAGATTAGTCCCAATAGAACTCTATATTTATACAATAGTTTATTTATTCTTCAATACTTTTACTACGTAGCCAATTTAATTTTTTTAAAACAAGAAAATAGTGTAGTTAGTATGTACATGTACATACACCACATCCACACAACCTTCACCCCTGTTGTTTTCATCAACACACAACATAATTAATGGGTGTCGTCTGCTGAATTTCTTGTTTTTGCCTTGAATCAATAAAGTCGGCAAATGTCAGACTTCTTATACTGATGGATTGACATTTGTAGCATATTTGTAGTTCACAAGTAACATTATATGTGCCAGAATAAATCTTTAGAGTTTAGACAATTGAGAAAACAATTAATTGAAGATTGAGTATATAATACTAGTAAAAAGTTTTGGAAACTTGTTTCGACATTTTATTTTTTTTTTACACTCAACACGCCCCCCCTCCCCCCCCCCAAAAATAGATAAAAAGTATCTGTGTTTATTTGTATCATATTAACTAGCTAGTGCTATTTTGATTTTGGTGTTTGGAAATGTTTGTTTAGAACAAACATTGCATCAATATCTTTGCTAGATGAAAAAAACAGTTTAGTTGTTTTTATTTTGGGTCCAATATGTTCACCACACCCCGCCCCCTGTATTTAATGCATAAATGTTCACGGTATAGTATCAAAGCAGAGCACGATTTTAATTAATTTTGTGGGGACATCAAACCAACTTTCAGAATCACGCCCATGAACATGCATTTACATAGATACCAATTTGATATATATAGACTTAAGTTACAGCACAGGTAATAACTTAGAATGGCAGTATAGAATTCACAATTATTGGGTGAGAGAGGTAATAACCATGATTAATACTCTTATTTATACCACATCTAGAGCAGTTTCAATCTTGGTCAGATTTGACTTTTTAAAGGTCAGTCCTCACCTTATTATGCTTCAGCTAAAGACATTGTAGAAACTTTTTTTTTTACTTTATTTAGTTAAGTATTTTGAACACGCTTTAAAATTGTCACTTTTTATTGAAAAGGATGTCTGATTTGTTAATTTGAATCCATCGAATACCCAGCTCCTTTATCTCTTTTGAAAATATCGCGCAATAATCGGATCACGTCATTCTTTTTCCATCGCTCGCTGCGGAAAAGTGCGAGTTGATACGATTACTCTAAGCAGTTTCTTGATGCAATCGCATCATCTCGGATCTTTCCGTCAGAGGTCGGACCGCTAGCCGGAAAGGCCCGAGAAGTTGCGATTGTTTCTTGATGAGGCAGCGACTCACATATAGTCTCCAATCGCATCATCTCGGGTCTTTCCGTCGGAGATCGGAAAAAAACAACCTCGAATGTATTAACATCGCCGGATGTTAAAAATTTATACATTTCCTGTTTAGTCAAATGTATGATAGACGGTGTTAGATGTCCCTTCTATAGTATATTTTAGGTAATATCATTACATTGAATAAAGTTAAACTCCATATTCCACAGATAAAAGGTGTCCATGCATTTATTTCAGTGATCGTGAAAAAGAGAGGGTTGTCATGGCGTCTACCATATACATTCGAGGTCGTTTTTCCGCTATAGTCGGAAAGGCCCGAGAAGTTGCGATTGATATAGTCTCGTTCAACCAGGCGCTCGGCTGTCTCCGTAAATCTCCGACCAGCAGAAATATTAAACAATACAAATGGAAAATCATAAAATATAAATTAAAACTAAAATCTATACAATAATTTTTGTATATGAAAAATTCTACAATCTAAATTATGGAAGGGAATTACCGCCAAAAGTCTATGTATCTTGCTTTTATTCTTATTCTGCCTACTTCTTTATGCTTTGTTATTATTGTAATTATATGTCACTTTATTGTTTTCATATTCGTCTTTATTACATTTCACTTTGACTTTTATCCTTTTTCATTTTGCCCTTACTTCTATGTTGCTTTATTCTTGTAAATTCATTTTACTTTCTTTTAAATTGATACAGTTTCTTAAATGATTATAACTATTACGAACGTTAACTCAATCACGCAAACAATGAAGCATACATGTATTCAATGAAGACGAACACAAGTTGTCCGAATTTAGTGCCGCATTATAACGCTAGGTGGCAGGGGTGTTCGCTAAGAGTGTTGGTAAAATTAGGTAAGCAAACCCGTGCCGGGGTTATTCGAGTTTTTTTTTTTCAATTTTCTGCCTTAATACTTTATTAATCAAACTTGAATTTTTTAAAAGACTGATGTTTGTTATAAGTCCAGGTATGTACCCGATACATGCCATTCCCTCGGAAGTCTCACTAGATGGTAAGATTTCCCCTGGAAGACTGACTACATAGTGGTGCTTCCTTCGAAAGACTATACAATGGGACTTCCCCCGGGGAAGTTTCAATATATAGCTAGTCTTCCGTGGGAAATCTCGCTATATATAGCAATTCGCCCCCATTCCTAGCAACCCCTTCCCCGAATAGTTTTTTTTTAATCGTAAAACAATGTTTATATATACTAACAGTTTTAGAAGAAAATTTATCCGTTCTATCAGGGACCTATATACAAGTATATAGATGCCTGGTTCTACATGAATAAATATTTAAATAATATCATTTTAATAGTGTTTTATAATTAAATCATTTTAACCACGAGTACATATGGATAATGTCTCTTTCTCCCCCCCCCCCCCCCTTTGGATGCAGTCGCCCGCGTGGCACTGTGGTTACGGCGTCTGTTCTATATAGAATCACGAAGTACAGTAGTAAGGAGTCGACCAATACGTCGTGGGTTCGAATCCCACTATAGGATGTGGAGCTCGGTCCTTCGGATGAGATCTAGACCTTATTATCCGAGGTCCCGTGTCACAGAAGGTGCTGGCACGAAAAAAGATCCCTCACTGCTCAATGGCTATAAGTGCCGAGTATATAAGACAAATTTGCAGCTCTCCACCGGCAAGAGGTGGCTTCTCCATTTGAGTGAAAAATTCTCGAAAAGGAAATTATACAATGTACAATCACACCACCAAAGTCTCAATATATATGACTGACTTCCGGGTGGACGACCTCCTATGGGGTAAGTTCCATCGGTAGAGGAGAGGGTGGCCACGAAACATTTTCCTAAACGTAACTTTTTACTACTGGAAAAGTTCAGCGAAAGGCTTGTTGCCCCTCATCCCTTATCCCTTACACTTTCTGTTGCAGTACTAAAAGTCAATTTATATATTAAAAGTCATGTACTTAGGGGCATATGAGTAAAATTTATTACTGAAAAAAGTTGACGACCTCCCCTCCCGTTTCACCACCGTCAAATAGAATTTTTGAGTTTTAAGATTTTTTTAGCTCTCCTGGTTGATGACAAACACGATGCATACTAAAGATATTTCTTTCTTAATTGAAAAGTGCTAATTTAATATAAAATATTAACTCAGAAAAAAAGACCAGGGTGTTTCTAGAATGCCTGGGTGCATGTAATCTGGTTCAGACTTCGCCTTCCATGCGCGGATCGGGGGGGGGGGGGGGTTAGGACCCCCTGGAATTAACAAGGTTACTAAAACAAGGAAAAAAAAGTTAACCCCCCCTACGAAATTGAATTTTGACGTTTGAGCGAGTTTAGGTTTTTTCTTCTTTTTATGCTTGTCAAGAAATTTCTGGGATAGGATTTTTTTTACTTGGTTGCCCCCCCCCTGGAAAAAAATTCTGGATCCGCGCCTGCCTACCCATAACGCTCCTCACTCCTTTGCAAAGCCCTATCCCTAGAATTACGCGCATCAGCAGAAAAACAACCCAATTTTTATGGGTTAACTAGTATCAAAATATTTAACATTTTTTATAACAATTATACTGTAATTCAATTATCCAACTAATAAATTTAGTAGAGTTATATTTTTCAGGCGAGAGAACAGTGACGTAGCATCGTTTTTGAAAGTGGGGAGGGGGGCAACAAGAGAATAAATATTCAAGCTACTCGGTTGAAAACAACTTGACAAGCGCAAAATAAACCCCAGGAAATTGTCCAAACTTGAAAATACATAGGCGTCGGAACCGGGGAGGGGCGGGGCTTTGCCCCCACTTCTTTCCAAAGATAGACTTAGTATAGACATTGAACATTCATGCGTAGGTTTAGCCCCCCTCACTTTCCATGGGCACGATGCAGTAAAGGTTTAAAATGGGGAAAGTGGTGGTATTTGGAAAATAAATACTTTGGCACTGGAGTTCGAACCTTCAACCCACCCCCATCCCCACCCCTTTTCACGAAATAGGTTTTTTGTGTTTGAAAAATGAACATTTTTTTTTTGCTTGTCAGGTTTTTTTTGAAGGTCTAAAAAAATTCTTACACTTACTCCCCTCCCCCTCCAACTTTCAATTAACTTCCGACGCCAATGAAATCCTATTTCGGGGGCGGGGTGGGTTTTGAGTTAGATTCAAATTCTTCTATAGAATCAAATTTAAATTTTCTTCCAACTATACGTACATGTACTACATTTACTTATTTGACCCTTACTCTTACAAAAAGTGGGTCGGCCTTTAAATGAACATATTTAGTATAGTATAAAGTTATGCATGCGCGGATCTAGAGGGGGGGGGGGGTCCGGGGGGTCAGGACCCCCCCTGGAATTTACACGGTTAAAAAATGTATATACTAAAGCAAGAAAAAAGTCACCTTGGACCCCCCCCCCCCCCTGGAAAACGCGGACCCCTCTGGTGAACACGAATATTTGGGAAATGGGTATGAAAAGTGAAAGATTTGAGGCAATAGAAGTCATAGACTACCCCCCCACCCCCCCCACCCCACCCACCCCCCACGAAATAGGTTTTTCACGTTTTGGCGAGTAAGGTTTTTTTTTTTTGCTTGTCAAGAAATTTCTGGGATTGGAATTTTTTTTGACTGGGTGGACCCCCCCCCCCTAGAAAAATTTCTGGATCCGCGCCGGTTATGTATGAAAAAAAGAAGCCGCTTTTCCTGTGTGCCAAGAGAAAATAAATATGGAGTTTCCATCATTGGATCGGGAGATCGGATTCGGCCTTCAGAAGTTCGATTGATAAAGTATTAAGGCGTATTGAAGAATCTCAGATAACCCGACCAGGGTTTGCTTACCTAGATTTACCAACACTCGTAGCGAACACCACGCCACCTAGCGTTATAATGCGGCACTAAATTTTGACGGTTTGACAACTTCCATTCGTCTTCATTGAATATGCTTCATTGTTAGCGTGATTGAATTGATATTCGTGGTAGAAATAATGCTAATAATTTATTAAAGAAACTGTTTAAGTTTAAAAGAAAGTAGAATGAATTTACAAGAATAAAGCAACATAGAAGTAAAGACAAAATGAAGAATGATAAAAGTCAAAGTGAAATGTAATTAAGACGAATATGAAAACAATAAAGTGACATATAATTACAATAATAACAAAGCATAAAGAAGTAGGCAGAATAAGAATAAAAGCAAGATACATAGACTTTTGGCGGTAATTCCCTTCCATACTAAATGGAAAATTATAGAATACAAATGAAAGTTATATACCAAATGAAAAAGATCGAATATTGCAATGTTTGACATGTCATACGTATTTCTTAAGCTAAAAAAAATACTTATACGAGATTGAGATTAGATACATATTAAATATATATATTTTTTTTTACCAATTTTTAACTTGATTAACCTCACGTTTCTATAATTGAATTGAATTTTAATCTGTCTGTTATCTAAATGTGGAGACAGTAAATAAATCGATTATTATCTTTTTAAAATTTTAATATCTGTGAAACGTGACTGACTAGGAAAAGTCCTATTTTTCTTTAAAGTAATAAATAAAAAGAAAGATCTTTTTAATTTTAGTTATCCGAACTTATCAATAAATATGCCATATATATCTTTAAAACATTGCCATTTGAATTCCATTCGTTGATTTACATTAAAAGTACCAAAGAAAGATAATGGTATGTTGCCCATTGAAGCAATTTTTCAAGAGTGCAGGTGATCTAAGGAAACAAGATTGTTCAAAGTGATTTGTAAGCAACATATATACATTTATATGTTGTATTTTGAAGGGCCGACACACACAGTAAGATTTGCATTAGATCTATAAGTTTTACACATGTAATCTAAACAGTAAAATGCTTTCTTTGACTGTTAGTGCGCTTTTGCTGTCGCAGCTGTTTCGCGGGTTATGTAATTTTTCTGCAATAGCTGCGACGTTAATTTCCGTATTAACAAACAAAGACATATTATTTATATTTTCATCTCTATGGTAAAAAAAAACAAACATTAAACATGCTAAATATTGTATTATAGAAGTACAATTTATTGTATGCTTAACTGATGGAACAGCCATGGGTTAAGAAATCTATGCAGATGGCTTTCTTTTACAGTGTCGTTTATGGGCAGATTAACGGCAATGGTCTTCATAAAAAATAAAGAAAATGATATGTAGATTTAAATATATTATTTAAACAATAAAATGTCTTTCTTTGGTTGTTAGTACCGGAATGAATGTTGTGCACAGCTGTTGCAAAAAAAAATACGCGGGTTATGTAATATTACCTGCAATAGCTGCGACATTGTGTAAACATATAGGTAAAAACAACCTTGAAAGTGGATACTTTGAGGGATTCAATGTTTTACAAAATGACACTTAGTATACATACATTTCCTTAAAAATGGTCATCTAAACAACAGTAAAGGCTCTCATTATGCAAATTCAAAGCACAAAACATCATTACATACCTGTAATTTGCCGATTTTAAAGTAAAATTGATGCAAATACCCTATATAGAGGATAATTTTTTGCCTACGTCTTGATTATGAGGCCACAGTCCTGAGATGTTCAGTCTAATGCATTTAATTCATGGGAAAGAGTGCGTTTGAAATAAAGATTTACGGAAAAATCGTTTTAAAGTAACCAATTAACTTGCCTCTTTTGTACATCGTAGACCGATTCAATTTCGAAAAAATTATCGCCTTGGTGCCAAAGGAACGAAGGGAGGGAATGGGGGTGGGTAGTATTAAATTGTGAAATTTGTTAAAGATAAAGGGTTTCTCTTTATACTGGTTGTAGATTGCAGCTACAGTTTCATTAATGCATGATTTTAATATTAAGTATTAACTAACATCATTTTTATTCTATTTAGGCATGGAACGAGTCCAACGTTTTGAAAAGAATAGTTTCCTCAATGAATCTCAAATCGGTTATGAATTTTTCACAAAATTATGTGACAGAGAAAGTAAAGCCGATAGAATACACGTCAAATCTCACAGTTGTCACAGCGTATTGGAATCTTGGGACATTTCAAAAAGGTTCAACGGGCAAACTGCATTTCTCGACGAACACCTACTTTTCTTGGGCCACCTCCTTTAAATATCTTGTCAATCCACTGGTGGTGTACACGGACTCCAAAGAATTCAAAGAGTTAATGGAAAAATTAAGAGCTGATCGTATGAATACTACAGCAATATATTTAGTAAATCGTACAGAGATATGGCCTTTTCAACTTGTAGACCAAATAAAAGCTGTCTATAGCCAACCTGGTTATCCGAAACACTATCCCAATACAGTGAATCCAGGATATGCCGCGGCCCAACATGCCAAATATGCCGTAGTTGCCAAAGCAGTGCAAAAACAAATATTCCGTGCTCCTTATTACGTTTGGCTGGATATAGGATATTTTAGAGACATTTCAAATAGAAAAGTGTTTTTTGAATTGAACATTCCACCGGGTTTTGACCCCAAGAAATTAGCTGTAAACCGGGTCAATGACCTTTCAATGAATATAGACCCTTTTAGTATATTTAGACACAATATTGTTTGGGTCGGGGGCGGTATGTTTGTCGGAAGTGAAAAACTAATTCTAGACTTTGAAAAATTATACCATAAAGCAGTGTTGTACTTTCTTGACCAAAAATTAATGAATTCTGACCAGCAAGTGTTGTATTCTATGTACAGTAAAAAAGGCAGGGAAGCTTTGAAGCCTAATATAGAACTTCAGTTGTACATTCCAAAAGGATCAGGAAATCCATGGTTTTATTTAGGATATCTATGTCTCAAAGATGTTGTAAGACAAAACTCATGAGAGAGAGAGAGAGAGAGAATTTGTTTTATAAAGTGCTGTATGGACCAAAACCCTTTCAGTATTATTAGGTTTTCTTTGTTGTTCAAAATTATGATATGTATTTTTTATATATGTAGAACCAAACAGAATGCTCAATTCATGAACAAACATAACAATAAATCCTTTGTTATTTATTTTTTACAGAGTATCTTTTGTTGCATGCATTTCTCTGTGGGAGAAAAATAAAATACAAAATTTGATGAAAGATTACTGCATAATTATCTTTCTTGGAATACATACACATCAAATGGCATCTTCGCTAGCCAAGGGTTTCCTATCCGAAATCTAGTAGATTTCGGATCGGAAACCCTTGGCTAGCGAAGATGATCAAATGGGTGATAGCTGTATTTTTTTTTCACAAAAATTAATTGCTAGCATGCATGTTGATTACACCACCCTCAATATTTTTATTAAAAAATTGAATTATTTCAAACACGTTTGCCCTAGTATTTAAATAATTTTTGGCATGCATGGGATTGTTCTTTAAATATTTCTTCACACTTCGTATTTAAGGTCAGACGATACGTTCCCCAAATTTCTGTTTTGTATATCTTCATAATGTAAGAAAAATAATAATAATCATTAAAAAAATTAGTCACTTTCTGATTTCTAAACCTGTTTCTAGTTGTTTTTGAAAAGTTGAAACACTTAAAATTTGATTTTGGCAAACTTTTTTTCCCCTGAAGGATTATATAATTAAGAAATAACATCATCTGGTATCTCGCACAAATGCCTGATAAGGTACCTCAATTTTTTGTGAGTAAACATGTTAAAGTAGTATTTGTTCAATGACAAAGTCTTAAGAAAAATTATCTAGTATTGAGGAACGTCTCGTCTGTCCTTAATAAACTTTCTTGTCCCTGGACGAACTAATTTTTACCCTTGGTCATTTTGAGAGAGAATTGGTTTCCATCACTTTTATAGCTGGTGCCGCTGTCACATTCAGCCCTAAATGAAGATTATTTCACACAGAAGAGCACATGAGTGCGTTTAAATTGAAAGATACAGTGGAAATCTTGGGAAATTTACTCCTCAAGAATTGCCTGGCCAAAATAATACAAGTTGTAAACAAGGTTATTTTTATGCCCCCGTATATGCAATCGAAGATTCGGGGGTACAGTGTATCTAGTCTTTGTCGTGTCCGTCAGTCGTCTCTCCCCCCCCCCCCCCCCAAAAAAAAAAAAAAAATTAGGTACCACCAAATTTAATCTTTTGACCTTGACCTTTTAGTTTGACACAATGTTACACAAAAATTCCAAACTTTTACTTTGGCCATAACTTTTGAACGGTAGATAGTAACTAAGACTCTCATAATCGGTTTTTTCCATGGCTGCTACAATGTAGAATAGACATTTCTGTAAAATACTTTCAAAATGCCACTTTTCCCAAAGTTTTGGTCTGATTTTGATATACTATAGTAACTTGGCGTGCGCGATCGTTATACCGAGATAAATATTCTGTTTTATGAACAGAACTGCCATTGGTATCAAAAGCAGAATTTAAAAAAAAAAATTTTGCAAAAGGCCACAATAAATCTTGCCGCAAAAAGAAAGTAAACCAATGATCAGATCACTATTCTTTTTATTGCTGTTTCATAGTTTCTATTCAAAGTCATACTTTTATCTTCTTTGAAGTTTCGTAAAAGATCAAAACCAGTAGAGCTTCGGTCTCACCAGAGACTTCTGGTTCCTATTCAATTGTGATTCAATCCAAAGGGGGTGAACATTGTACTTTCCTCTGTGATTCAATCCCAAGTAGTGCAAAAACTTGATCAGAAAACTCAAAATGTGCTAAACCGAGAAAGAAAATAACACATTGTAGTGTGGATATGTGTTGTTTTAATAGAAATCGTCAGTGAAACAATATACATGCATTCTAATCATACAAGTTATAAGCTTTATCATGTTACGGAACTTAAGTTCTTTGATTATACAGTTTCGTTCCTAACTATCGGGTTATATTTTCAGATATAAATCGTGTCCGATCATTACACAGAGACGGAAGGAAGGTTGGGTGGGGGTTGGGGGTTCAGAAGCAAGGCAAGGAAAAAGTAATTAAGAGATATTGAAAAAAAAAAAAAGAATTGGAATTTAAGCAGGCAAATTATTTTATCTTTACTTTCAAAGAGGAGGGACAGGAATTTGAATAACGTAAAATTCCTAGGAACCCCTTCCCACTTCACAGAATTTAACCTCTCATGCAAGAGAGTTCATGTAATAAACAAACATTGCTTTTTAAATGGTACATGTACACTGTATGATGTGAATGGATTTAAATGCTTGTTTGAGATGTCCCTGAAAATGTCAAAATACAATTTGTAACTCTGTTTTTCAACATAATACTTAACGGGAAATAAAATATAGAATTCATTAATTATTTAAGTATTTGTCCACCAAAAAAGGGATACTATCGATCGAAATGCAATATCCAATATGATAGCATATTTTTTCCAGATTGGTTACCATGGTTACGATTCGTAATACTTAGAGTTGTATACTATATTTTACAATTTTTATACATATCTGTCTGTTTTATTTCTTTAAAAAGGTTTGTACTTACCTTTAAGTTACTTGAGTTTGAGTAATTTTAAAAGAAAAGTAAACAAGTCTCTTTCGGTTAAAGGTTTCAAATTACATATGTATTGGAGAGGAATAGTAAATGAACATTCAATGCAAATTTTGATGCTTTTTGCAGCATACAAAATAACTAAAGTTTATAAATTATCAATTTTCTCAATTTTAACTTTATTTTCTAGGTGACAGTAAATGCTAAATTTACGACATAACAATAAATTCCCCTTTTATATATTTTCTACGTAAAATAAATATGAACAAATGAAGACAGAAGACTGAAAAGTAAAAGTTTTTTAAAAAGTTTTTCTTTATTATGACACTCTGAGTTAAAAGGATCAGATGCAAATATACACTGAACATTTGTAAATCTGAGATGAAAAAATTATTTTGGAACACTATATTTGAATGCTCTGAAGTTAAGCTTCGGAAATGAAAATACATGTAGACGAATTTCATTGCATTCCAAATTTGTCAGTTTAATTTTGCTAGCAGATTCAGATTTCCTTCCTCGTTATACAGAATCAGAATTGATTGCAAGATTGTCATTCCAACCTTATACCGTAAAAGATCAATTTTTAGCGATAGGTACATGTATTCTTCCTTGTATAGCCCTAAAAGATCACTTTTAGCGATAGGCACTATAGTATTTTTCCATACACTAAATTGAATTTTACAATTTAAATTTGTATATGATCAATATAAATAATTAAGAAAAGCACGAGGATTATTTTTTTTTAAGGGCGACCTTATAAATGATAATGTATCACGGGTTGGGGAGGGAACATTTTAATACTAATTATATGTTTTTACCATGTAAGCATTGATAAGTGAGGTCTTGCCCCTGGTCCTTTTTCTGCATTCACAGATTTTTCAAGACTCGCGAAGGTGATGGACTCCCCAAGTTATCAGGTATAGAGTTAGAGCCTTTTGCCAGTTTTAGCACTCCAAGCGGAAGTTTGATTGTGTACATGCGTTTGACCCCTGGGCATCAACATACATGTGTAATTTGCCTCTTAAAATATTATATTTGCACAACATGCACAATTAATGACATATTCCGGAAGTATGGAATGCATTATTTTCTTCACAGTTTTTTTTTAAATTCAAATTTTGTTTCTTGTATGTAGATATTATAGAAAAAAAATATTTTTTGTATTTTTTATTATCTAATTTTATAATATTTGTTAAATCAGGATATCTAAATCAAAATTGATATTTTATTTTTGAAACCAAAATTAAAATAGTAAAGGATGTAAATATTTGACCCAGTGAAAAATGTAGCAGGTGCCTCCAGGCTAAAAAAAAGTTTTGTCGTGATCGTGATGACGAGTGTAGAACTCTCTATAGAAAAAAAGAATTCCTGAAATATGGAAAGAAAAGACATTCTGGTTTTCATCTTGCTATGTCTAGCATCTGGAATATTTACAATTTATCGGTATCAAGTAAGTTATATCTGTCATTTATGATAAATTTTATATATGTACCTTTAGGTCAGGGTTTATGTGACGCATTCTTTTCAACATGGCAGACCGTGCAGAAATTTACACGACCAGATCTAGATATTTTGTAATGAATTGAATTTTGGAATAGGGTCCTGGTCCAAACTAAAATATAACAATTTTGCATACTTATGACATGCTATTATAATATATTTTATTAATTTTGACGGGTTCTTGAACGTTTTTCTTTCATATTGCACTAATTAATTGTGTCATCGCGCGTGAACAAAGACAAAAGATGGAGGATTGGGGCTAAATAAACAATAGAAAATTTTCAGATTCATCATTTCCTGCATTGGATCAAGATTTTCTATAATATATAAAATATATCTACATTAGTTGTCTAGAAGGAAGATGTTCAATAAGATTTTTTCCCCAAACAAGTTGAGAAAAATATTACTGTTCCAGAATGACCTTATCGTGAATAATGTATTCTACTCCTTTTTAATAAATGACCATGCTAACCGATGAAAATTATTATTAGTAATGTCATGCAATTTTTTTTTAAATTTTCTTAAATAAATTTTAAAGGTAGTTATGATACAGTTTTTATATCATTAGGTAAAAAATTAAATTGAGAGAGAGAGAGAGAGAGAGAGAGAGAGAAAGAGAGAGGTGCATGGGATTATAGTTTATTTCAATTGAGAAAACGAGAGCTGAACCTCTTATCCCTTGAGTTTATACAGTAATGATCGAGTTTGAATTTCTTCTTCTTTTTTTTTTTTTTAAATAAAATAATTTCCTGATGAAAATTATTCCTGGTATATTTTTAGATTAGTCCCAATAGAACTCTATATTTATACAATAGTTTATTTATTCTTCAATACTTTTACTACGTAGCCAATTTAATTTTTTTAAAACAAGAAAATAGTGTAGTTAGTATGTACATGTACATACACCACATCCACACAACCTTCACCCCTGTTGTTTTCATCAACACACAACATAATTAATGGGTGTCGTCTGCTGAATTTCTTGTTTTTGCCTTGAATCAATAAAGTCGGCAAATGTCAGACTTCTTATACTGATGGATTGACATTTGTAGCATATTTGTAGTTCACAAGTAACATTATATGTGCCAGAATAAATCTTTAGAGTTTAGACAATTGAGAAAACAATTAATTGAAGATTGAGTATATAATACTAGTAAAAAGTTTTGGAAACTTGTTTCGACATTTTATTTTTTTTTTTAACACTCAACACGCCCCCCCCCCTCCCCCTCCCCAAAAAAAATAGATAAAAAGTATCTGTGTTTATTTGTATCATATTAACTAGCTAGTGCTATTTTGATTTTGGTGTTTGGAAATGTTTGTTTAGAACAAACATTGCATCAATATCTTTGCTAGATGAAAAAAACAGTTTAGTTGTTTTTATTTTGGGTCCAATATGTTCACCACACCCCGCCCCCTGTATTTAATGCATAAATGTTCACGGTATAGTATCAAAGCAGAGCACGATTTTAATTAATTTTGTGGGGACATCAAACCAACTTTCAGAATCACGCCCATGAACATGCATTTACATAGATACCAATTTGATATATATGACTTAAGTTACAGCACAGGTAATAACTTAGAATGGCAGTATAGAATTCACAATTATTGGGTGAGAGAGGTAATAACCATGATTAATACTCTTATTTATACCACATCTAGAGCAGTTTCAATCTTGGTCAGATTTGACTTTTTAAAGGTCAGTCCTCACCTTATTATGCTTCAGCTAAAGACATTGTAGAAACTTTTTTTTTTACTTTAGTTAAGTATTTTGAACACGCTTTAAAATTGTCACTTTTTATTGAAAAGGATGTCTGATTTGTTAATTTGAATCCATCGAATACCCAGCTCCTTTATCTCTTTTGAAAATATCGCGCAATAATCGGATCACGTCATTCTTTTTCCATCGCTCGCTGCGGAAAAGTGCGAGTTGATACGATTACTCTAAGCAGTTTCTTGATGCAATCGCATCATCTCGGATCTTTCCGTCAGAGGTCGGACCGCTAGCCGGAAAGGCCCGAGAAGTTGCGATTGTTTCTTGATGAGGCAGCGACTCACATATAGTCTCGTTCAACCAGGCGCTCGGCTGTCTCCGTAAATCTCCGACCAGCAGAAATATTAAACAATACAAATGGAAAATCATAAAATATAAATTAAAACTAAAATCTATACAATAATTTTTGTATATGAAAAATTCTACAATCTAAGTGGAAAATTATAGAATACAAATGAAAGTTATATACCAAATGAAAAAGATCGAATATTGCAATGTTTGACATGTCATACGTATTTCTTAAGCTAAAAAAAATACTTATACGAGATTGAGATTAGATACATATTAAATATATTTTTTTTTTACCAATTTTTAACTTGATTAACCTCACGTTTCTATAATTGAATTGAATTTTAATCTGTCTGTTATCTAAATGTGGAGACAGTAAATAAATCGATTATTATCTTTTTAAAATTTTAATATCTGTGAAACGTGACTGACTAGGAAAAGTCCTATTTTTCTTTAAAGTAATAAATAAAAAGAAAGATCTTTTTAATTTTAGTTATCCGAACTTATCAATAAATATGCCATATATATCTTTAAAACATTGCCATTTGAATTCCATTCGTTGATTTACATTAAAAGTACCAAAGAAAGATAATGGTATGTTGCCCATTGAAGCAATTTTTCAAGAATGCAGGTGATCTAAGGAAACAAGATTGTTCAAAGTGATTTGTAAGCAACATATATACATTTATATGTTGTATTTTGAAGGGCCGACACACACAGTAAGATTTGCATTAGATCTATAAGTTTTACACATGTAATCTAAAGAGTAAAATGCTTTCTTTGGCTGTTAGTGCGCTTTTGCTGTCGCAGCTGTTTCGCGGGTTATGTAATTTTTCTGCAATAGCTGCGACGTTAATTTCCGTATTAACAAACAAAGACATATTATTTATATTTTCATCTCTATGGTAAAAAAAAAAACAAACATTAAACATGCTAAATATTGTATTATAGAAGTACAATTTATTGTATGCTTAACTGATGGAACAGCCATGGGTTAAGAAATCTATGCAGATGGCTTTCTTTTACAGTGTCGTTTATGGGCAGATTAACGGCAATGGTCTTCATAAAAAATAAAGAAAATGATATGTAGATTTAAATATATTATTTAAACAATAAAATGTCTTTCTTTGGTTGTTAGTACCGGAATGAATGTTGTGCACAGCTGTTGCAAAAAAATACGCGGGTTATTTAATATTACCTGCAATAGCTGCGACATTGTGTAAACATATAGGTAAAAAACAACCTTGAAAGTGGATACTTTGAGGGATTCAATGTTTTACAAAATGACACTTAGTATACATACATTTCCTTAAAAATGGTCATCTAAACAACAGTAAAGGCTCTCATTATGCAAATTCAAAGCACAAAACATCATTACATACCTGTAATTTGCCGATTTTAAAGTAAAATTGATGCAAATACCCTATATAGAGGATAATTTTTTGCCTACGTCTTGATTATGAGGCCACAGTCCTGAGATGTTCAGTCTAATGCATTTAATTCATGGGAAAGAGTGCGTTTGAAATAAAGATTTACGGAAAAATCGTTTTAAAGTAACCAATTAACTTGCCTCTTTTGTACATCGTAGACTGATTCAATTTCGAAAAAATTATCGCCTTGGTGCCAAAGGAACGAAGGGAGGGAATGGGGGTGGGTAGTATTAAATTGTGAAATTTGTTAAAGATAAAGGGTTTCTCTTTATACTGGTTGTAGAATGCAGCTACAGTTTCATTAATGCATGATTTTAATATTAAGTATTAACTAACATCATTTTTATTCTATTTAGGCATGGAACGAGTCCAACGTTTTGAAAAGAATAGTTTCCTCAATGAATCTCAAATCGGTTATGAATTTTTCACAAAATTATGTGACAGAGAAAGTAAAGCCGATAGAATACACGTCAAATCTCACAGTTGTCACAGCGTATTGGAATCTTGGGACATTTCAAAAAGGTTCAACGGGCAAACTGCATTTCTCGACGAACACCTACTTTTCTTGGGCCACCTCCTTTAAATATCTTGTCAATCCACTGGTGGTGTACACGGACTCCAAAGAATTCAAAGAGTTAATGGAAAAATTAAGAGCTGATCGTATGAATACTACAGCAATATATTTAGTAAATCGTACAGAGATATGGCCTTTTCAACTTGTAGACCAAATAAAAGCTGTCTATAGCCAACCTGGTTATCCGAAACACTATCCCAATACAGTGAATCCAGGATATGCCGCGGCCCAACATGCCAAATATGCCGTAGTTGCCAAAGCAGTGCAAAAACAAATATTCCGTGCTCCTTATTACGTTTGGCTGGATATAGGATATTTTAGAGACATTTCAAATAGAAAAGTGTTTTTTGAATTGAACATTCCACCGGGTTTTGACCCCAAGAAATTAGCTGTAAACCGGGTCAATGACCTTTCAATGAATATAGACCCTTTTAGTATATTTAGACACAATATTGTTTGGGTCGGGGCGGTATGTTTGTCGGAAGTGAAAAACTAATTCTAGACTTTGAAAAATTATACCATAAAGCAGTGTTGTACTTTCTTGACCAAAAATTAATGAATTCTGACCAGCAAGTGTTGTATTCTATGTACAGTAAAAAAGGCAGGGAAGCTTTGAAGCCTAATATAGAACTTCAGTTGTACATTCCAAAAGGATCAGGAAATCCATGGTTTTATTTAGGATATCTATGTCTCAAAGATGTTGTAAGACAAAACTCATGAGAGAGAGAGAGAGAGAGAATTTGTTTTATAAAGTGCTGTATGGACCAAAACCCTTTCAGTATTATTAGGTTTTCTTTGTTGTTCAAAATTATGATATGTATTTTTTATATATGTAGAACCAAACAGAATGCTCAATTCATGAACAAACATAACAATAAATCCTTTGTTATTTATTTTTTACAGAGTATCTTTTGTTGCATGCATTTCTCTGTGGGAGAAAAATAAAATACAAAATTTGATGAAAGATTACTGCATAATTATCTTTCTTGGAATACATACACATCAAATGGCATCTTCGCTAGCCAAGGGTTTCCTATCCGAAATCTAGTAGATTTCGGATCGGAAACCCTTGGATAGCGAAGATGATCAAATGGGTGATAGCTGTATTTTTTTTTCACAAAAATTAATTGCTAGCATGCATGTTGATTACACCACCCTCAATATTTTTATTAAAAAATTGAATTATTTCAAACACGTTTGCCCTAGTATTTAAATAATTTTTGGCATGCATGGGATTGTTCTTTAAATATTTCTTCACACTTCGTATTTAAGGTCAGACGATACGTTCCCCAAATTTCTGTTTTGTATATCTTCATAATGTAAGAAAAATAATAATAATCATTAAAAAAAAAATAGTCACTTTCTGATTTCTAAACCTGTTTCTAGTTGTTTTTGAAAAGTTGAAACACTTAAAATTTGATTTTGGCAAACTTTTTTTCCCCTGAAGGATTATATAATTAAGAAATAACATCATCTGGTATCTCGCACAAATGCCTGATAAGGTACCTCAATTTTTTGTGAGTAAACATGTTAAAGTAGTATTTGTTCAATGACAAAATCTTAAGAAAAATTATCTAGTATTGAGGAACGTCTCGTCTGTCCTTAATAAACTTTCTTGTCCCTGGACGAACTAATTTTTACCCTTGGTCATTTTGAGAGAGAATTGGTTTCCATCACTTTTATAGCTGGTGCCGCTGTCACATTCAGCCCTAAATGAAGATTATTTCACACAGAAGAGCACATGAGTGCGTTTAAATTGAAAGATACAGTGGAAATCTTGGGAAATTTACTCCTCAAGAATTGCCTGGCCAAAATAATACAAGTTGTAAACAAGGTTATTTTTATGCCCCCGTATATGCAATCGAAGATTCGGGGGTACAGTGTATCTAGTCTTTGTCGTGTCCGTCAGTCGTCTTCCCCCCCCCCCCCCAAAAAAAAATTAACCTTGCCCATAACTTTTGATTTAGTGGAGCTATGACTTTCATATTTAGGTACCACCAAATTTAATCTTTTGACCTTGACCTTTTAGTTTGACACAATGTTACACAAAAATTCCAAACTTTTACTTTGGCCATAACTTTTGAACGGTAGATAGTAACTAAGACTCTCATACTTCCAATATGGATTCTTTGTGATAAGAACTTTCATTTTTATCTATCAATACTACTCTCCCTCAAACTGAGTACTCTGAATATGATGATGGTCGTCGAACTGTGCTTCATGCATTGAGAAGAAAACGAAATTATCATGCTTAAAAGTACAGTACATTCAAACAATATTGCAAGCAAAACAAACGTGGCTGTTTTAAAGACAGGGATGGGATCGGCTGCCATGAAGTAAGCATTCCCTGTGAATAGGTCACATCTGCTGTCTGCCCTTTGTCATGAACGCATAATCGAAGAAAAGTCAGTAGACATTTCAGTTTGAAAATAATAGCCTAACCATTTGTATGAACTTCAACAATCGACATAACGATAGAGTGAATTTTTAAAGAAGGTAATTGAATATTCCAAATGCTAACTTTCGATGAGATTGTTGATAACTTGTTATCTGTACATGTATATATTATCAACTTATTTAAGGAATCACTGTCTAGTTAGGAGGGTATGTCAGGGCATCAACAATAGTGGGAAACATGGGATAATTTGCATAACGGGCGAAGGCCGTTATGCTTAAATTATCCCATGTTTCCCACTATTGCTGATGTCCCTGACATACCCTCCTAACTAGACAGAGATTCCTTACATTTCCATTTCATTGTGAAATAAAATTGTAGATTTAGACTTTAAAAATGTAGATACCGTATAGCGGGTTTTTTTGGCGGGTGTAAAATTTGGCGTTTTGCCCGCTCAAAGGTATGCCAATTATTTTGGCGTAATTTATTTTAGCGGACGCAGTGTTTAAGCTCTTTGCAGATGAACACTAAGAAGAGTATTGACTATTTTAACGGTTAAAATTTTAGCGGACTATCATCAAAACGCCAAAATAAGCCAAAATTAGCACCCCGCTAAAATTACCCGCTATACGGTAAATAGATTTAAATCACTTGATGACTTCCATGCCAATTTCAATAGTCCTCGCCAACCGACGTCAAACACAAAGGCAGCCGCAAGAGATTTACATGCATATTCGGCCTCCTTAGCGTCAGACACAGAGACAGATGCGCACGAGAATTGCATGCGTATTAGGCCTCCTTAGCTCCCGACCTATCGACCTGCCTAATTTACATTCCGGCAGAATTATCAAGAAATAAACTACCCCTAACTTTCAAAGAGTTATCACAGAGAAAAAAAATTAGAAATGGAAATATTTGGAAATATTTATCAATAACTGCCTATTTCAAAATTGATCTGTGCGTAGAACATGCTCATCATATCGATGTGGGCAGTTGATGATAGTTCTAAAATTTGAAGTCACAATATTATACACTTATTGACTGAGTTCGAGGGCAACATGCGTTTTGTCGGACTCCAGAACCAAACTGTTAGCCTGAGGCTGTCAGCCAAATTTTGTTCGTGGGTTAAAAAAAACGCATTTTGCCCGACAACACACTTGATAAGTGTTTTGTTATACTAGTACCTTCTATTTTATTACTTTAATATTTTTTGACACACATGCGTATTGTACTATCTTCCCTGATGTAAACCAGCTCCGTCACTGTTCCAACATCTCATCGACCGCTTCTCTTAAGTCGCCCGCGAGAGCGTCTGTTCTAGATTTGCGAAGTAAAGAGTCAATCCTTATGTCGCGGGTTCGAATTCCACTGTGGGACGTGGAGACCGGTCCTTCGGATGAGACCGTATAAACCGAGGTCCCGTGTCGCAGTAGGTGCTGGCACGAAAAAGATCCCTCCCTGCTCAATGGCCCTCAGTGCCGAGTGTAGGACAAAATTTGCAGCTCTCCACCGGCAAATGTTGGCGTCTCCATATGAGTAAAAAATTCTAGAGAGGGACATTAAACAATACACAATCAATCAATCATCGACCGGTTCAACATCTCACTCAGCGGTCAAACATCGATTTGTTTATGCCCGCTCAGCAGAAATGTTAGACTTTTTTCGCAAATATTTTTATAGGAACAAATTTTCTAAAGGTATAACAACTAGGGCTAATTGTAACGGGAACCGTTACAGATGTTCCCCAAACGCTCCCCAACTCCCTTTTGGTGCCTTACTCCCTGTAAGCTTCATTAAATAAGACGAACTCTATGCCTTTTAGACTATAACAATGTTTTCCCAAAAGTATATTCAAATTTATGCATTGCACGCATGCGCATTTGAATGCATGTGCGTAATGACCTTATCATCTTGTCTACACTATTTATATACTAGAAATTACAGCGTTTTATCCAAAAGTATTAAAAAATACGTTTTAATCTAGTGTATTTGTAATTTTACTCATTTCACGTGCACGCACGTGCGTGCATGTGCATGTCGACCATATCTTCTTGTAGGAGTCTGTTATGTTTGTCTATGTTCTAAATCCCATCCTGTTTGGTTGAAAAACGAGGAAGTTA
>NW_026923307.1:0-21201 GCF_032062105.1 Saccostrea cuccullata | reverse complement strand
TAGGTATATTATTTTGTAACCACTAAATAGCAAATCAAAATCTCTCTGCTGAAACAAGAACAACTTCCGGAATAGTCACTTCCGGCTACTAAAGGAAAACTGAAAATTTTTAGAACCCGAAAACATTTTTAATTTTAGAGTCTAGACTCCCAAATTTGAGATATGAATTCTAGAGACATAATCCAAAAAAAAAGTCGCTCGTAATTTTTTAACACAAATATTTTAAATTGTTCAAAGATTGAAGAAGGGGGGATGAAATTTTTGAAAGTCACAATTAGCTACAAAAATTATTTTGAGCTGAAAATGTTGAACTCATTAGTAGAACATATATTGAAGTTTCATTAATCAAAACAGAACTTCCGGTTTCATGGGTCTTGAAAGTTTTATTTTAAATTGAAATTAATCGTGGAACATTATCTCTTAAAGTATTAATATTTTCTTGTAAATTTTGTATGCAGAATGACTTTGATACTGTTGTGACATCATCAAATTATGAAATTGAAATTTTTGAAAATGGGGATTTTTAGGGGCCAACATTGCAAACAGACCTTTGCCTATAACTTTTTTATTTTAATGTTTTTTAAATAGTTTTCAGATTTGACTTAAGGTAGAGCCCGATAGAAATCACGTGATAAAAAGAATTCGCATATTTGCACGTGCTTTTTTTCCGGATTCCAACCCTAAAATAAAATTTCCATTTACACATTATTGTCTATGAAAAATGGCCGACGAAGCGTAGAAATTTCCTCGACTTAAAATACAAAGTTATCATACGTAATAAATCTTTACGGTTCACGAAATTGAAGCATCTTATAGAATCAAAATAGAAGTGAGACTGAAGCCGACCATGAACATAATTTTGGTGAAACTACTCCTTGTCCAGTGTCCCTTGCCCACTGGGTACACCGGTGTGATCATCCTGATGTTGTTTTCTCAATTCTGTATAGACTTTTAAAATATGACCCTACAGATTTTAAATTTGGGTGTTACGGAAGAAGTAACATTTTTGCAGAACAGATTTTTTGTATGCTTTTCCCGTGGATACATAAGGTGAATTTTACACTTAGTATATCGATCATGGCTATGGTGCTTGTTTGTTTACGCACATGTCTGGTACAACCGTATTTTAACCAATAACCTTCATAGAAGATTTTTTTTTTCCTAAAGTAGTTTTATTTAGCTAAAAATTAAAACTTATTTATGAACAGACTGTAACTTCTAGAATAGAAGAATAAAACCGGACATTTCTGGTGTCAAACATGATAAAAGTCGGGTTGGTAAACAATTAAAGTAATATATTATCTGTGCCTAATACACGAGGGGGTTTTATTACTAGGAAAAAAAATGGAGAAAAAAAAACAAAACATATTTTGCTTAAATTGTTAAAATGCAGAAATGTGTAAACTTTTCTCTTTGGATGACAGATGCTTTTTAATTATTAAAACCCCCTTTTATAAATGATAGTGGACATTTACTTGCAAATCTTTTGTTTTTTTAAAAAAAAAAGAAACAACTTTAGGATCAAGTGACAAAAAATAGGTATTTAAAGCAGGAAACAAGACTATTTTTATTTAGTCTTATGTAATATTTATGTACCTGTAATAAATTTATTATGTATTTGTTTTATGCTCAAAAGGGCCCTGATTATAAACGGATATCATATTCATAGATTATAAAAGAAATATTTAATACTACAGGTGAAGCAAGCTATATGAACTAGACAGTGTATTCAGCTTTCTCTGCTAAAAATGTGACCAAATCAAGTGTCACCTGGAAAGAGGAATGTCAAGGGTCTTTTACATTAACTCCAAAATGCCGTTGGTTTGTATTTTTTTCTTTCAATTTCACTTGCACATGTATCAGGGAAAATCCAGAATTTTTTTTCAAGGGGGTGGAAAAAAGGAGGTATTTTTAATACCTGTATTAAAAATTTAAATTTATGATTTTTAGTCCTTGTATTTTTAATTTAAACACCATAATGTACATACAGTATTATTGTATACATATAGAAGCATTCTCTTAAGTAATAATTTCTCAAAGATCATATTAATATTTCAGGAAAGTTCAAGCCAGATCTGCTACAGCAAACTGAACATAAAGTTGCATACTTGTGTGTCAGGAAACAGGAACATGTATGGCTAAACTAGTAAACCGGGGATCCCTGCATCACTACTTACATGTAGGTGCTCTATTGACTTAAATACATGCATGGTTAAATATTTTGTATAAACATATAAAAAGTCATGTTGTAAATTGAATTCAAAACTGAATTTTAAACCCAAAAAAAAAATGTAAAATGTAAAGATGTTTTCTAATTTGAAGGGAATTTTATTTCAACGAAAGCCCAAAGAATTGGATATAATATGAAGAAGTCAGTATTGTTCAAAAACTTGTAATTCTATGGTTTTTTAACAATATTAACCTCTTCACATTTTGAAAAATTTAAAATAAAACAAAATTGTTAAAAAATTCTACAATTTTTTAAAAATGATCAAGCTATTTATTTATTTTTTATTTTATTTTCATCATGTTACAGATTGCATGGAAATATAGGATCCTTTGCAAAAAGTGTTTTAGTGTTACAAAAGAATATTGGATGTATATCAATAAGGTAATTAGGGACAAAACTGAATTTAAAAAATGGAAAAAATTTAAAAAGAAAAGTATTTTAATTCCACATATCATACCTAAATCTGGAAATTTTTGCTGTAGATAAATTTTTAGCAAATTTGCGAGTTCATTGAATTTGCAAAAATATTTTTCTTAAAAACAAATTACAGTAAGAAAATGTTAACAAAGCAGCGGTCATTCGTGAAATTTTAAAACGTAAAAATTAATCAACAGCATTTTGACCCGAATTTGCAAAATAAAATCGACGTAAAAATTTCCAGATTTACGGTAGTTAGGTTGCTAGTTGTATATGCTTGATGTGTCACTGACAGGTACATGTAGTTTTTTATTTCCACAAAAACTTGATCCTTTGATATTAACTCTTGAACAGTTTGTGCTGAGTCTTTGTATTTCACGTTTATTTCTTTTCCTTTTAAACCCCCTGGACTTGGCCTTAGAGTGTGGCCTACATTTAGAAACTAAAAAATTTTTAACTTTATCCTTATATACCATTTGTTTAATTAAGACAATTATTAATAAATAATTTCCCTTTGGGGGCAAAATCCCAAAATTAATGAGGCGACTTTTTATGCATTTAATTTTAAAAATTCATGACATTATATAAAAAAAGGGATCTCAAAAGTGTCTTATATTCATATAGACATAGTCATACTATGTTTGCAGTGTAAGAAAGAAGTAAAACATGTATTTTCTTTTTATTGTTTAAAATTTTTGTTCTTTTCAGAAAAAAACCCAGAAGGAGACAGTAAAAAGGGGAAAGGACATATCACATCATAAGACATGCTTCAAAATTGAATATGCAGAATGAATTTTTTCACTGCAGATCCTTGTGAAAGAACACCTTTGTTGTATTGACATAAAAAAAATGGAATTGTCAGGGGCCTTTAACATGAGCAACTGGCTGCATGCGATGGGAATTAAAAATGCAATACATGTTTACATTGATTTTGAGCCAATAAGACAAAAAGCAAAATGCAATTTATCCTATTACCATACATGTACTAAAAGTATTCACTTTATTTTGTTGAACTACATCATGAGTTTAAAAATTGTACAGTATCATGTACAGTTTATGGTGGGATTTTTTAACTTTTATGAATCTGTTTGCAAAATCCATAATTTAATTACCTCTAATACATTGTATGTTTTTTTTTTTTAAATTATGACATATTTTTTATGTATGTAATGATAACCAAATCACCCAATTTTCCCGCACTTTTTACCATGTATGCTTTAGTGTATTAATATCTGACAACTGATGACCGGGGAGTCTTCATTTAACAGTGTAATACATAAAACATTTTTATCTGAATATTTTCAAAACAAGGATAAAATCCTGGGTTATTCTGTGTTCAAAACTTCATAATTACTGGGTTTTCTTATTTATGTTGTACATGTATTTGGAATAAAAGAGGAATTTTTAAAGAAAAGTGAAATTAATCATTCTATTGTTGTAAAGGAAGATAATAAAACCAGTTTACTTATGCACAGAATTGGTCAAAAGATATTTATTATATTCATCCAAGAATCATATGTATAATAAATCTACAAAGTTAATTTGAACGATGTCAAGGAAAGTTCTTATCTTTTTTAATATAAATGCAAAAAGGTCAGCAGGGCTACATGTGTCCAGGTGTACATGTATAAATTGTTTTCTGTGATATAAAAGTAAATTAGAAGAATATTTAATTTTACTCATTTTCTTTGAAATATTTTGATTAATTCTACCTATCAAAGTCAATTTGAATGATATAAGGAAAACTTCTTATCTTTTTCAATATAAGTGCAAAAAGGTAAACCCGGGCAACATGTGTCTAGGTGTACATGTATAAATTGATTTTGTGATACAAAATGTAATTTAGAAGAATTTACAAAGAATTTACTCATTTTCTGTGAAATATTTTAAAAAATTTTTATAATCTTCTTGTCACCACATTCTTCAAAATTCATCCTTCTAAAGGAAGGGGGTGGGGAGGGTGTAAGATAATAAATTTGTTCCAGGTTAATTTAAACCCCCTTTGTAGTATGATTTTTTTCTAAAATTTAAAAAACTTGTAGGCTAACTATAATATGCAATAAAAAAAGAAATTTGATGGGTAATTTTTTCACAGTGGAAGCAGAAGTGTGAGACTCTGTGCAATGAATAGGCAATATTTTAACCTAATTTGACCATGCATCTTGGTAAATGTAATTCTGTTTTTTGCTTACAATGCTTGATAAATTTAAGATTGATATCAAATATTAATCCATATAGACAGATGTTTGAATTCATATAAGACAAATGATAATTGATAAAGCAATAAAAAATTTACAGCCCTTTTCATATAACTTGTTCTATTTTTTTACCCTGCTTTTTCAGCTCTTCGGTGGTTGATGAAGGCTATATTAAAATTGTCAAATTTCTCTAAAACTAGCCCGATGATCTGTCTTGAATTTTTGGTATGATTTAGAACAAGGACTCAACACAAACATTTAAAAAATTCAGAAAAATTCAATGGGTAGTTTTTTTTTTTTGTTGACAAGCTATCAATCTCTACCTTAAGCATACAAAGGACAGTCTAAAAAATATGGTCCGTGGGTCACTTTTTGACCCCTTATAGGAGTTTTAGAGACCTGAAAAATTGCATTTTTAAGTCTTTTATAAAATATTTGTGAAGAATTATCTCCCTTTGCCCACCTATTTGGAACCTTATATGCTGTCTATGTTTCAATTTTGGTATGCATATGAAAAGTACTTCCGGTTTTATGAGTGCCTTAAATTTGCCTATGGAGATTTCTATGTTTAGTTTGAAATCACGCTAAATTAATCATGGAACATTATCTCTTAAGTGTTCAACATTTTCTTGTAATATTTTGTATGCAGAATGACTCTGAAACTGTTGTGACTTCATCAAATTATTAAATTGAAATGTTTGAAAATAGGGGATTTTTAGGGGCCAACCTTGAAAACAGACCTCTGCTTGTAACTTTTTTATTTCTCAAGGAATTTTCAAATAGTTTTCAGATTTGACTTAAGCATACAAAGGACAGTCTAAAAAATATGTTCCGTTGGGTCACTTTTTGACCCCTTAAAGGAGTTTTAGAGATCTGAAATTTTGTATTTTAAAGTATTTTCAAACTCAATTGTGCAAGAGTTATCTTCCTTTGGCAATCTATTTGAATACTAATATGCTCTCTATGTTTCAATTTTGGTATGGATATGTAGAGTACTTTCGGTTTTATAAGTACCTTAAAATTGCCTATGGAGATTTCCATGTTAAATTTGAAATCATTCGATGTTCATTATTTTCAAAGGGAAGCAAGGAAGTCTCATAATATTTCACATGAAAAACTACTTTAGCATTGCCTTTCGGTGCTTAGGTCATGAAAATAAAATTTCTTAAAATAAAAGGGATTTTAGGGGTCAGTACAGAAAATAGTTTTTTGTTTATTACTTTTTTATTTGTCCATAGATCTTCAAACTGATTTCGGTTTTGAGTTAAGCGTAACAAGGGCAATTTAAAAATAATGGTCCGTGGGGTCATTTTTTGATCCCTTATGGGTTTTGTAGAGACCTAATTTACGTATTTTTAAGTAAATTTAAAAATAAAGATGCAAGAGTTATCTCCCTTTGTCAACCTGTTTGCAGTCTAATATGCTTTCTATGTTTCAATTTTGGTATGTATATGAAGAGTACTTCCGGTTTTATAATATCCTTAAAATTCCCTATGGAGATTTCTATGTTAAATTTGAAATCACGTTTGTTTTTCTTATTTCAAAAGTACAGCATGCAATTCTTGTAATATTTCACATGAATAATAATTTTTGTTATACCCTTATAAATATCCTTCTATATATTTGTTACTAATAAAAAGTCCAACAAAAGAAATGTTTATTACGTCGGTCTAACAATTTCACTATTAACCGGTCTTACATAAGAATTGTTAGACCGCAACGTCACTTGTCTGTTACGTCACAATTAATAATCATCGTTCAATATCGGCGACGCGAAAATAGCCGAAGTTAAGAGCTATTAAGAGTTGTTGCTAACAGCAAGGTAAGGTAGAAGGGAAGAGTATGTTTTGTGATAAATAATTTTGTGATATAATAGATTTATAATTGATTTTGTTCTTTCTCAGCTTGATGTTTTACATTTACTGAAGAAGCCATAATTTTCCTTATAAAATAATTAATAGTATAGCGTGTATTGATAAAATTGATCAATCTTAAGTGAACAGTGAAGGGTATAACAAAACAGTTATAGACTGGGATTCGGGCAACATATGATTTGTTGGACCTGAAGATGAAAATGTTGCCCTTGGCCTGCGGCCTCGGGCAACATTTTCACCTTCAGGTCCAACAAATGATATGTTGCCCTCATACCCAGTCAATAACTGTATATTGTACTATCTTTAAGGGGTTTGGTCATGAAAACAAAGTTCCGAAAAATAAAAGGGATTTTAGGGGCCAGAATAGAAAAACAGTTTTTTGACTGTAACTTTTTTATTTCGCCCCATATCTTCAAATTTATTTCGGTTTTGAGTAAAGCAAAAGAAGGACTTTTAAAAAAGTTTGGTCCGTGGGGTCACTTTTTGATCCCTTATAGGACTTTTAGAGATCTAAAATATTGTATTTTTCAGTAGTATCAAAAATAATTGTGCAACACTTATCTCCCATTGTCCACCTTTCTGGAACCTAATATTTCCTCTATGTTTCAATTTTGGTATGTTTATGAAGAGTACTTCCGGTTTTATGAGTCCCTTAAAATTGTCTATGGAGATTTCTATGTTAAATATGAAATCATACAATGTCCCATATCTCAAAAAGGAAGTAAGCAATTCTCGTGATATTTCACATGAATAATGACTCAATCATTGTCTACAGTTTGTAAGTTCATGGAAATAAAATCCCTTAAATGGAAGGGACTTTATGGGTAAGTACAGAAAACAGCTTTTTCTCTTTAACTTTTTTTTTTATTTCTCAACCAATTTTCAAACTAATTCTGGTTTTGCATTAAGCATAAGGAGTACAGTTAAAAAATTACAGGCCGTGGGGTCACTTTTGGACTCCTTATAGGAGTTTAATTGGATTGAAAATTAGTATATTTTCGTATGTTTTTAATAATTTATGAAAAGAGTTATTTCTCTTTGAGTAGACACTGGTGGACAAAGAGAATTGTTATGTTTTCCTTTCAGAATTGATCTCAAAAGAACTTTGTGCGATATTGTATTATTTGATATTTATTTTTACTGTGTAATGTAAGACTCTTCTTTTTAGGGGTTGAAAGCCTCCGTTTCGTTGAACGACAAAAATAAGGTCTAGTTTACATTGTTATAGTTATAGCAGTCTAAATTTTTATCTTGTATCAGATTAAAGTCCCCTGCCATAATAACAAATTCACCATTAAATTCTGAATATTATATCAAACAAAGACTCATAAAAAGATGGGCTGTCCTTATTTGGACCATACAAATTAATTAACATAAAATCATACTTGTTGAAAACATTCATTTCAAATATAAGGAGATTCCCATCATCATCATTGTATTGCTTGTGAATATTATATTCAAAATTGTTATTAAATAGTATTGCAGTGCCCCTAGCATTTGATTTTCCTGGTGAAAAATATACATCAAAGCCCCAGAAAGACCTCACTTGTTGATAATCATCATTAGTTAAATGAGTATCTTGAAGTAAACATACCGAGAAATTCTTTTGCTTAATATAATTTAATACATCCCTTCTTTTTTCTATACCTCCTTGACTCCCTACAATTAAAAGAAAGTACACTGAAACTCATACTGGTTTAGAAAAGAAAAAAGATTGTTCCAGCTCTGTATTGTTGCAAGAAAATTTGGGCACACCCCTTCCGTAGGTAGATTGACACAGGTAAGTACATGCACACACACACACACACATTGAGCAAACTTTCACACAACATAACTAGAAAAAAATAAACAAAAAAGTATGAGAAAAAAAGTTTAAGTCCCTTGTGACCCTTGAACGGCACGAGACAGAGTTCAACAACAAGTTTTGTTTACCTTCTCAACACCGGAAGTACACCTCATCTTTGTAAATGTCAAATAGATACCAATTGGACCAAAGAGTTTCCGAAAAGAAAAGTTACTTGTTTTTCAGTTTGCGTTCGATATTGTCAAAAATGTCAAACTTCACGCGTTTGGTTCCATATTGTCCGTAGATCGAGCCATTAAAATACCAGGCTGATTTTATCCGGGGATCCTTGGTCAGTTCGATTATAAGATCAACGTTTGCCTTTGTTACATCATCAGTCACCTTCCAACCCTTTTTTAATTCTTTTATGTCTGATCTCTTTCTCATGACACGGATTTTTGAGTCAATGTTGAGAAATTTTACAATTATGGGTTTGTGTTCGTCCGGCTTTCCGGGGATTCGGTGAATGGCCACAACATCACTGCCTTGAATTTCCACCCCTACTTCTGCTAGTGCGTTATTGACAATTTCCAGGGGATTTTCTCCTTCGGTTTCGGGGAGACCATGGAATTTAACATTGTATTTTCGTGAATATTGCTCGTTTTGGTTAGCCTTAGCGAAAGCGGCTTTAGCCATGTTTTCATTCTCCTCAAATCGATTGTGTAAATCGTTTAACGCTTCATTGCTCTCATCGAGTTCACGTTTAATTGCCCTATAAAAGGACGCTAGCAATTTATGATTCGGGTGTACTTTTGGCAGGAAATGGTTTTACGGCCCCTTTCAGCAACAGTGGCTAGAATAGCATATTTCAGTAAGAGAATTTTTTCCTATTGTCCTCGCAATGGAAATGTGGGGTGAGGGGCTCTCAAACACATCAGTTGTATTAAACTCAGACAACAGTGCGGTGGTTCATGTTATAAACAAAACCTCCTCCAAGGATTCCAATTTGATGAAATTAATGAGACGTCTTATGGTATCATCTTTAAAATTCAACATTCATTTCCATGCTGAACATATCCCAGTCTTCATAATATTGCACCTGATCTTCTCTCTCGCTTGTAGATACAAAGATTCAAGGAACTCTTTCCCAACATGGATATGGAAGAAACGATGGTTCCGCACACACTCCTACACCTCTGACCAGAACAGCAGACTTTCTTATTAGGAACTCCCTCTCAGAAGACTCTTTGTCATCCTATAAGAACATATTTGCAACTTACAAACGTTTCATTCATACCCATGTTGATAGAAATGCAGATCCCCTGCCACCATCGCTTTCTCATTTGTTACTTTATATTGCGCATTGCTACCAGTTAGGCTTCGCTGCTTCAACAACCCGCACACACATAGCTGCACTAAGCTTTACCTTTCAACTCGGAGGCTATCAAGACCTTACACAAAGCCTTCTGATCAAAAAACAATTACAAGGATTTAGCAAGGTTAAGCCATCTATTGACAATAGATTACCTATAACACCAGACATTTTGTCAAAAGTTGTAGCTGCTCTACCATCCATAACTACTTGTGCCTTTAACAGCACACTACTTCACGCTATGTTTGTTCTGGCATTTTGTGCCTTCCTAAGGGTGGGAGAAATCACAAAAACAGCAGGCGCCAAGCAGCACTATCTGTTAGCTGAGCATGTTACTTTCCAAAAAGATTCTGTTAAAGGCAATTCCATAAACCTTACAATCCCTCACTTCAAACATTCTAATCAGTCTACCACTCTGCATATTCAGCAAAACATGACCAACCCATTCTTATGCCCCTTCTTAGTTCTACAAGCTTTCATGAACATTAGAGGTCACAGTTCACCTGCAAAACCCTTGTTTTCATTCATGGATGGTTCCCCAGTTTCTCGTCAGTTTTTTACTGAACACTTAAAGTTGTCCCTGACATTCTGTGGTCTAGATATAAACAAGTACCAAATACCAAGTACCATAGTTTTCGGATTGGAGCAGCCACGACAGCGGCAGCCTCGGGTTCATCGGGCATTCAAATACAAAATATGGGCCACTGGAAATCTTCAGCATTTACGAAATACATCAGAAAACCGACCATGAAAATCTGAGGTGGAACAGTCCTATGCCAAACACAATCCCTATTCTGAACAGCTTCGGTATGAACCTTGAGGTCAGGGGCTTCAGGTTCAACAACGTGAATACTTTCCAACACTGGGCGTTTTCCGAATCTTGAAGTCAGGGGCTTCAGTTAGACACTGCGAATGATTTACCGGACACTGCGGGTATTGAACCTTAAGGACAGGGGCCTTAGGCTCAACGATGGGAATTTTCACTCAAATATCAGACACAATTTAAACCTTGAAGGCAGGGGCTTCAGGTTTATTTCGTTTAAATGGAACTTTAGATTGAACCGTGGAAACAGGGCTCCCGGTTTAATGATCATTGCGTAGTTTATTGGTTGTGTTTATCTACGTATTAAAGTTACCTTTACAGTCCCAGTACTTTTTTGCCGGGTGGTGGATGGGGCATATCAAACTGTAGAAGCCACAAGTTTGATAGGTGGCGGAAGATGCCCAATCTTTGACACTTTTTGTATATACAATTTGCCAAATTATCTTGTCTCATTACTTTGATTTATTCTAGTCTAAATACTATGTGTGTGACTTTTTTATATTCTATTTTTAGGGATGTGGCATTTTTGGAATGTTTAACAAGCCACAACTCCCTCTATTGAATTATGATATTGTGCTTTTTTACTGTTTTATATGTTTTATTGCATAATACTTTGTCATTTATTTGTTAAATAAATGACCATTCCAATTCCTCAACTATTAGTTGTGTTTTCTTGTGTCAAACTGAGCACCACCCTAGCAGTTATCCATAAAGAACCTTCACTGTTCAATGGCCCTGAGTGCCGAGTAAAGGTCTAAATTTGAAGCCCTTCACCGGCATACGGTGACGTCTCCATATGAGTGAAAAATTCTTGAGAGGGACGTTAAACAATATAGAATAAATCAATCAAAAGTGAACATAATTTTAATTGTGGTTGCAACCTATGTTTTGTATTGAAATGCACTCAAACTCCATGGAAATAAGTATTTCAATAGTGGTCGTATTTCAGTAGTAATTGTATTCTATGTTTGTTATTAAAATGTACCTTTAACCGCTTTTGAAATAAAAATCTCAATAGTGGTTGCGTTTCAAAAGTGCTTGCAACCTACGTTTGTTATTGAAATGTACTCTCAACCACTACTGAAATAATTATTTCAATAGTGTTCGTGATTTCAAAAGTGGTTGCAACCCATATATGTTATTGAAATGCATTCCAACCATTATTGATATAATCATTTCAATAGAGGTTGTAATTTCAAAAGTCGTTGACACAAAGGATGCTGAAATTTATTTTGTATACAACAGATTAAAGATGACATTGTTGATTGCCAAATGTTTTCAGTACTCAATCTCTTTAAAGATTCTGTTTTCTTAAATTAGATAGTTAATTTTACTGCAAAAGAAATCAGATATTTTATACTTTGATTATTTATTTCATTTATTCTAGTGAATTTTCAACCTACATTATAGAAGTTTTATATCGGTGTCTATGTGTCTGACAGTTTTAGTTTAGTCATCAATGATTTCAAACAAATAATAAAAGAACTCTAAAAGAGAAGTTTAATACACTTTATTCACATACTTACTGAATAAATTTTGCAACTGTTGTAGTTTCGTGATGCAGAAGTTGAAGATAATAAATAGCAATAAATTTGAAATAAAATATACAAACAATAAAGTCTGGTTTGCTATCAAGTTTTTTTTTCTTTTGGATATACGAAGACGTTTAATATAGGCTGTTCCGCTCATTGGCTGCAGTACATGTTGTTAGATAATGGCGAACACTTAATCGAATGTGAACGACGATCAGAGAGAAAAGAACAGTTCCGGCTACGACTATGCAAATACGTAAAATGTCTGCTTCCTTTTGAAGAGGTGGCATCTTTGACGGATGGATTTCTGGTTTCACATTTTCTTTTAAATATAATAAAAATGACATTACACAATTATGCAAATTAAGTAAAGAGCACAAATGCTTACGTTTTAAGATTCTTGGAAGACCTGGTCTCCAAAAACCACACACGAGGGTTATCCGGTATAATCGTGGAAAAGCGTTTCTCTCGAAAATTAATGGACGCATAAAGCTGAAATTTTCAGTGAATGTCTCTTTATCATATTTCATAGAATCACATTTTTTAAAATAAGATTTAGACAAAAATTAAGATTTTATTATGATTGAATGTGCACAGGGAATGGATCAACGGCGCGCGGTCAAAAAACGAAGGTTTTTTTTAAAAGAGAATATAAAAGATTGGAGTTTAAATCATCCTTATTCGATTTTGCAATTTATTTGGTTGACTTTTTAAAACTTTCAAAGCATTTGGTTAATGTTTTGGCAATTTCCTGAGCATTCATAATGGAACACAACGACAAATAGTAACGATTGATGACGTTACAAAGCACCGGAGAGCTGTTCACTTTGATTAGACGGCGTGAAAACACCGTAAGAAACTTAAAATGAACACAGAAGATAAAAATTCCCCCAAAATCACCAGATCTTACGTATAGAAATGAAATGGGTTTTCTTAGTGAAGTCTTTCTTGATCGAGTCCCCAGGTACTACAAAACATACGGACAAACGGCTAAATTATAATAGCAAAAGACGCTGTCACTGTTGACAGTCAATATAACAATATCTATAAGTTGAATGACGGTGGGAATATTTTCCATTACTTACATGTATACTAATAAATCCACAGAAGATCGCACGTTTGTGTCTGATTGGTTCCTCAGCTGTTTATGGAGATTAAACTCAATTAAATTCCTAAATTTAGGTAAGCTTGTCCAACTTTATTTGTAGCGCAAAGATGAAACGTAACGGTGATTTAGACACTAACGTTATCATCCGTATGCTGCAAGGTAATACAATACATAGTTGCAACGTCAAGAATTGATATTCAACGTTATAAACGTCAAAACGACGTCCAAATAGATCCTTTTTGATGTTTAAATAATAAAAGATATATTTTAAAAGAGAAAAGTTACTCACTTTAATGTACGAGACATATGTAATAGCATAAATTAATATTGTGGACAGAACATTCAATTTGGTTAACTGTACTTTTTTCATTAAAGCAGTTCATCGGGTGACTATTTATTCTTAATTTTCTATCATGTTGTTTTTACTCCATATGAGCCCAAGCTATGAAACTCTGCAATATTGCATGCATATATGTAGATTAAAAATTATGACTACATTTGTATGTTTCATGATGATCATTCAAAAAAAAAAATCAACATAAAGGAAGTGTACGTAAAGAGCTACGTATAATAATTGATAGAAAAATTTGAAGAGTACAAAAATACGCATATGAATTCATAGGAAATGGTGCCACATTTACGAACAACCCCAAATCGTGCATTATAAGAACATCAGACGTCATTTTAGCCAGCTAGTGGACACTTCCGCAAGACATTTTGATTCTTTTTGAACTTAAAAGATAGGATGAAACCTACATTTTCCTCAAGTAATTTTAAGTACTTTCCAATGATATAGATTTTAATTATAAAATCTGCCTCTTGAATGTCGGAATGAATCAATAAGCTATCAACTAATACATTTCTGATATGACGTCATTTACGCATCGGGACATATTTGCAGGATGTGGATGATGTTTTATAAGAAATGTTTACAATGGAGACTTTTAATTATCTTTCGAGGAAAATTAGTTGTTTAAAAGTGCTCAGTGTATATCAAATCGTAAATTTAATAACAAAAATTTCTTTTTATTCCCATGAAAAGGCGGTGCACTAATTTTTCATAAATGGACATCCTAAAAGACTTTTGTTTCAGTGGATATCGTATCCATTCTAAACATAGTTTTTCAACAAAAATGTTCCGTAGAAATGTGATGTAATTAAACGATACTGTGACATTTCCACGAATTATAAAGAGATATGTCATTTTTTCCGAGCAAAAACTCTTTTGTTTGTTTTTTTCTCTGTTACAACGAGACAAGTAGAAATTAACGTTATATCCGGTGTTTAATGTACTGACAATATATAGATAACTTTGGAATAATACCACACCTCCTAACCTTATTAGCATAAATCGGAAGAATTCGGAGATAAACTTAATCAAATATGAACAAAATCCGTAAACGTCCAAACAGCTTTCCTCGCTAGAATTCAGCGGGAGCAACATGCTAAGCGGTGAAAATCGAGAGAGAAATTCAACATAAAAAAAGAGGTAAAACTTTATGTTTTCTCGATTTATAAGGTTTGTAAATTGCAAAAAGTTGAAAAACAAACGATTCTTTACTTGAAAAGTGAAAGCGGGTATACGGTTTCTCATTCTGTCAAGTGCTATTGCACTTTAAAGTGTCAAAACAACACCTCTCGATTTTGTAAACATGTTTCCACGTGGAAGGGAGTTTTTGTGTCGGTCAAGATTAACCCACATACATTGATTTAGTAAATAAAACCCTCGTAAGTAAAATTTTATTTATTTTTTTTTCCGTTACCTGTAGCACAAAATGGCTAAATATTTAGGGCATGTTTGTCAAATGATGTTAATAGCATGTCTCAAATTGAAGAGAAAATGCAGGTGCGCATAGGCCGTAACATTTTAAGGTGTCTACCATGCATGCATATGCAGAATTACGCATAAAAGTCATTATTATTTTTACTTATCAATACCCAGTGACTTGTGAGAACCATTTGTGTGTTTTTTAAATACCAAGAGACAAAAATTTTAAATTTTGTATACACGTGTGTACATGCACAAGTTCTTCGAATTTCCTCTACACATAACAGTGTACCTGGATATAAAGGTTTTTTCCCTTTGGCAGTTTTAATAGTGTCAGCTGTTTATATCAATCATGCATTTTTCACCAGAGCCTACTGATCAAAAATGGTGGTTAATACTTTTCTAATTTAATATCATAGATGTTATGATCAGATGCATGATGTCAACATGAGTCAATGCATAGTTTCACATACTTATGTATATATATCAGACATGAAACTTCACATGTGTAGTTTATGAAATTTTTAATATTTTATTTGTACCATTTTTTCCCTTTTAAAAAGTATCCCCATCTAAAACTTACAATGAGATAGTATAAGTATTATAAAACTAGGGGTACTGTGAGCAATGAGCTCTGCATGACACTAAATTAATGTCCATGATTTACTATGGGAAACCGAAAATATGTCTCAGATCAAAAAGTAAAATAGGAGGTGCACAATGGCAATATGTAACAAAGATTATGTGAAAGTCTCATCAAATATCACTCAGTGGTATCAGCTGGGGAATTAGCGGTAAAGATGGGTCCCCCAAAAGCGTAACAGAAGGAAAGACAATACCAATTACTTTTAAAATATACCCTCCCGCTTTTCAAGCGGGGGGTATAATAAATTACAGACTTGCATCAATTTGTGTCTGTTTGATTTAAACATATTAAATTTACATTGATGTTTTGCATTTTTTTTGTAAGAATACATGTATCTAATTTTATACATGAAAAATATTTTTCTTTTTTGTTGTCTATTGCAGGTTAGAGTACATCTTGAACAGCCATCTCCAGGTATGACAAAAATAATACAATTGACCCTATAAGGTCATAAGCAAACATTATTGAATTTAGAAAATGTATATATATATATATATATATATATATATATATATATATATATATATGATGTAAGACAAATGTGAAATCATTGTAGGGCTAGAAAAAATTTCTTTCACTGCTCACTCAGGTTTTTTACTAGTCAGCTCATCAGAGTATCACTACCCCACTAGGCTACTACTAATTCACTGACCCCAGTCCAGGGGGTAATCAATTATTTTTTAGCCTTGCATTGTAAAGTCAGCTATGGAGACATCCTTTTTGTTGTTTGTTTTTTTTTTTTTATGATATGCACCATCCCACACAAATCACATACACAAGAAAGTATTTTTTTTCCATTTTAAAAACATGGGCATTACTGACCTTTACATGTATACAATGTATATCTATTCTTTTGAAGAATGGAATTGTTGATTGAATTTAAAAATGATCTGCCATATGTATGCCCATGATACTGTACTAAATGTATGCACATAAATTATAATTTCATTTTTAAAAAAAGGCAAATATATAAAAAAAAAAATAAAATAAAAATTAAATGTCTAATTTTTCTTGCAGGATATACTCTGAAGACAGCGAGGGAACGTTCAAGGTTTGCCTGTTGTGAGTTTTTACTGTAACTGGAAGGATAAACTTATAACATTTATTATTATACTTCTGTTAAAATGTTTCCTATATAAAGTTCAGAAAGTAAAATAGCTATCTTTGATAGTTCACGTATAGCAAAGCTATACCCCGGGGTATAGTTTTTGCTATCCACCCTCGGAAAATTTTGTGCAATTTTTGCCACCAAATTTTGATTTCCAGCGAAAATATATTGACTGATGATGTCATAATGACTTCAGTAGCATTGTGACGTCATCATGATGTCAGATTATTCTTATAGTATTATCTTACTAAAAAAAAGTTCAAAATCAAAAATTGTATTATACATCAGTATAATAAAACATTTATCCAATGGCTGCTAGGGGGAAATTTTTTCATCAAACCCTTGACAGGAACTATTCCCCTCGGGCAAGCCCTGGGGAATAGTTCCCTGTCGCGGGTTTTGATAAAAAAGCTATCCCACTCACAACCATTGAATAAGTGTATAATATGCAATATTATAACTAGTATTTAATTATTTTCATCCTGATCATGCTGTGTGGAATAAACAAAGAAAAAATATGAAGCATGCCCAATTACTCCAATATATACATGTACATATTAATGTATAAAAGAATCCTGTGTAAAGTTATTTTTTATATAGTTAAAAAAGAGAGAGAGAGAGAGAGAGAGAGAGAGAGAGATGTTGGTTTATAAAAAGGGTCAATATAATTGAAAATAATGCATGATCAGTGATTTTTGTTTTTGTTTAATGCTCAAAGATTTAATCACATTCTGTTTAATTTTCAGTAGATCCTTTAATAATAATGAATGGGTGGAAAAATTCTCACATCGTTTGCATAACAGTACATGAAGTTCAAAGGCAGAAAAAAATCCTTGAAAGGGACAGTATAAATAAGTTGGTTTTATGTTTCAGCAAACAATTTAATGAACTGAAAATTATGCCAATACATAAATCAGTATATTATGTAACCTTAAAATGATTTTCATATTTTTCTGATTTGCATGTAGTGCAATGATATTTGTCAGTATTTTTCATTAGTTTTTTCCATAATTGCAAATGCATGTATTTTATTTGCATTAATTAAATTTAGAGGATTGTATAAATTCATTAATCATAATTGTAGTTCAGCTGTAACAATACAAATTGTCTGATGAAAGCTTCAACCATGAGAATAGGAAAGGATGTCAAGGCCAAAGAGAATACGCTGATAATTAATATGTTATTGATGTAAATAGAGTAAAGCAATAAAATAGAGAGAACAAAAGTAATCCTAGACAAAAAAAATTAAATCAATTCTTTTAAGAATAGGCAAGTCATGATAAGTCACTCTGAGATAGTTCAGAGCAGATTTAGATTTGTTCAGATCATACAGGTAAAGGGTGGGGGGGTGCCACAGTGGGGAGGGGAGTCAAAGTTTTATTCTGGAATATTTAAGGCTTTTTATAAAATCTTATTAGATTATCAGAGCCGCGATACATCATATTTTTTTTAACAAATACATCTTAGTACAGAATCCCAGAATCAAGGGTAATGGATGTGCCATAATTAGAGACAGACTGTCCTTTGTAAATATTGGAAAATCATTTTTGTTTATTCATTGGCTTTTAAGTTAAGTAGGGATTAAAATAATTTCAGTTTTCATAATTTAAATTCCTATTTAAAGGAGACTTTAGTTAATATCTAGAGTTTCAATCTTTCAATTAATCTTTCAATATCAAACTAACTGCAACTTAGAATAGCTGGTTATGAATAATCTGCAGAGCTCATAAACTACATGTAGATAAGGTCAAATAGCTACAATTTTCAAAAGAAAGCAATATTTTGGGGGTTATAGAAAAGGGGCATAACTCTCATCATAATAATAAATGATGGATGATAAATGTGAAAAATGTGTGCTGATGGAAATCAAGTGAATGCAGTGCAGTCTAATTAAGTACAGTTAAACAACAGTACACATGTATCTTAAAATCAAACAACTTTAACTACCTAGGGTATGTTGACGTTCATGACAGTATATTACAAATTGGATGAATGATTTGCAAACACTTTGCATTGCATGTTTTATTTTTGTCAATAATAAGCTCATTTTACGCAGATCTCTTTCTCATGCAGATTATTAATGAACAATGATAGATTGAATTTGAAAAATGGCATATATGAATTTTATTTAGAGTTTAACTTTGGTATATATTTAAACACTGAGTGATATCTTGAACACATTGAGATATCAGAGTCATTTTAAAGTCCACATTTTTTTTTCAAAACTTACCCCGAATCTCTTGGATATCTCAGTTTTTAGCAGTCCAATAAGCCTTTCAAGATATTAATTGTGACTTTATTTTATTGATTAATTAAGTTAAGATGAATTATAAATATATCAATCATATACTTTTATATTAATTATTAACATTTTATATTTTCAGGCCATATAACAAATGGTTGCTGAATTCATGAAGACTGCATGGGATGATACAGTTCATTTGAGGAATCCTTTTAAGAAAAAAAAATTTGCATATTCAAAGACGCTTTTGTTTATTGTTTGTTTCTTAACGTTCTTCTTGAGAATTTTTCATTCATGAGGATGCCAACATTTGTCGGTGGAGAGGTGCAAATTTTGTCCTTTACTTAGCACAGATGGCTAATTTGGCAATAGGGATTTTTTGGTGCAAGCACCTACTGCAACACAGGGCCCTGTATATTCAGTCTTTTCTCTATGTACGACAGTGGGGTTTGAACCAGCAATTTAATGATCAACTCCTTACTCATGACTCTGAGCAGACGCTCTTGCCAATATCTAAATATTGTTATTAAATTTTTGCTTCATTTTTAAACAGCATAATCTTTATTCTAACATATGCCCTGTAATTTGCAATTTATTTGTTGTTGAAAATTCCATTGTCTGACCACATGTAGTAGTAAATTTCTTGTAAATACAAGTACAAATGAATGCATGCTGTTTGTCTATTTTTTTCAATATGAGTCATAGTATATAAATCATGTGCATATCAATTAATACTATTTTCGTTGAATTCATTTAACAAATAAAAAAATTAAAACTTAATATAATTATGAAGATAGATACCTTCCAGAAATATTTACATGTACTAGTAGCTGCAGATATGTAGCTTATGTGAAATCAGGTACAGTGCATACTTGAAAATCAATTTACCTGTATTCCTTAAACAGAAATTTAGTGAACATATTTATATACATAAGCAGTATTTTATAATGAAAATAGACTGTGTGTTAATGTTATACTCATTCAACATAAACTTTAATCAGAAGTGATGTTAATGAAATAAAACATATATCTCACAATACATTTTTTTTTTCCCCCCAATTAATCACATTTTAAATGTGTATTGATTGATAAAAGAAACTGACTATACCATTAAAAATCTTGAGTTGTCTTTCCTTGTTTAAAGAAAAAATCTGATGCAATGAATGTTCCCTTGGGTTTATGACCCTGAATATTAATAAGGTTAGGAGGTGTGAATATTTTTATTTTTGAAAATGCTATTGGCGGAAAAAACCCTTTATTTCATTGGTTGGGTGATCCGAACTCCAGCAAATGCGACATTTTCTTTTTGGCGGTTTTGGTTACCAAAGTGATAGATGTGGCACTGAATTCCTGCGCAGTAGCTCGTGCGGGGGAGGAATTTGTTATCTGCGAAAGGCTCTATGTGATTATTGTTGCCATTCAACACACCAGTCATTTTTTTGGTACTTTTTTTTTTTTTTTTATATTGTAGATCGCTTTTTAGGTTTGTACCTACTTTAGTAAGCATTGCCAAAATTTCATTGTCATCTACAGAGAGAGGCACGCCAGACACAGTGACTTTGAGAACTCTATCTGCAGGGGATTTTGAGCCTGTTGTGTAAGGATTATGGTCATAGACATTAAAGTTTTGATATTGATGCAACCCCTTGCGCCAGCAATGTTTGTTTTCTTTGATCATCGATCAAATATTTCGCCAGAGGTCACGGTCGAGCTGTATGCTCGACCATATCCCCGACGGACCGAATCACACTTTGCATAAGCTCAAAATCAGATATTCTTTTGTTTTTGTTCATTTGAATTTCACTGTTTTTTAGATAAACAGGTTTAGATAATGCTTCCATCTTGAGGCTAGAGGTTTTTTTCCGAAGTTTAGGACATATGATTGACAGTTTATTATTTATGTCATTTGACAGTTTACAATAAATAGGAATCCAAGTTCAAAATTTGTCTTAGCCGGGACATTCCCCGGGAGATGAGCAGTGTCCGAACTACTCAAAAAAAAGTCCGAATAACTGTATTCTCTTTCATGGTGAAGAGAACGTGTTATCAAATTTTATCCCTGTCAACCCCTGTCTTTGGCAAAAATTTTTTCTGGCCTTG